>NC_135969.1:5635115-5935115 GCF_053455715.1 Rhinoraja longicauda
TCTCAGTTCTAAATGGCCTACCCCTTATTTTTAAACTGTGGCCCCTTGTTCTGGACTCCCCCAACATTGGGAACTTGTTTCCTGCCTCTAAGGTGTCCAACCCCTTAATAATCTTATACGTTTCGATAAGATCTCCTCTCATCCTTCTAAATTCCAGTGTATACAAGCCTAGTCGCTCCAGTCTTTCAACATATGACAGTCCCGCCATTCCGGGAATTTTTCACTCAGAAGCATGCTAACAATTTAACTACACCGAGTTCCAAGTTCGGGTTTAGAGGACATTATTTTGGGAAGGAGATGAGGAAAAAATGCCTTTAGTCAGAGGGTGGTCACAAAATGCTGGAGTAACTCAGTGGGTCAGGCAGCATCTCAGGAGAGAAGGAATGGGTGATGTTTCGGGTCGAGACCCTTCAGACTGAAGGGTGAGTTTCGTCAGAGGGTGGTGAATCTGTGGAATTCTTTGCCACAGAAGGCTGTGGAGGTCAAGTTAGTGGATATTTCCAAGGCTGAGATTGATAGATACTTGATTAGTGCGGGTGTCACTGGTTATGGGGAGAAGGCCGGAGAATGGGATTAGAAGGGAGAGATAGATCAGCCACGATTGAATGGCAGAGTAGACCTGATGGGCCGAATGGCATAATTCTACTCCTATCACTTATGACCAAGCCATTATTGCATGAGTTTAGTTTAGTTTAAAGATACAGCACCAGGCCGCTGAGTTCACGCCGGTTACACTAGTTTCAGGTGATCCCACTTTCTCATCCACTCGCAATTTACAACGGTCAATTAATCTACACACCTGCACGTCTTTGGGAAATGGGAGGAAACCGGAGCACCTGCAGGAACCCACACTGCCACACAAAGAGAACGTGCACGCTCCACGCAGACAGCACCCGGGGTGAGCGTTGAACCTGTGTCACTGACGCTGTGAAGGCAGGAGCTCTGTAGCTAATGCTGTCCAGTAATGCATGTTAAATATGAACCAAATATATACAAACTTCAGCTCTGGCATCAGGGGCATGGAAAGTTTTGCTCAATAAGAGCAAACCTACAGGCTTGCAGGTTAATTGGCTTGCTATAAATGTAAAATTGTCCCTGGTGTGTGTAGTAGGGTGGTGTTTATGTGTGGGGATCACTGGTCGGTGCGGACTCAGTTGGCCGAAGGACCTGTTTCCGCGCTGTTTCTCTAAACTAAACTAAACTAAGCTAAGAGACAAAAATGGCGCAATAATTTCCACTGCAGAGGCAATGCATGGGGCACGTTCTACTGTAGTAAAAAAATGAAGTTCTGTATTAAAACCTCAGTAAAAACCAACAGCGCTGTTTCAACGGGCAGGATGTAGAATCCTGACAGACTCAGATACATGAAACGGTCAATAATCTTCAATAGACATTAGACAATAGGTGCAGGAGGAGGCCATTTGGCCCTTCGAGCCAGCACCGCCATTCAATGTGATCATGGCTGATCATTCTCAATCAGTACCCTGTTCCTGCCTTCTCCCCATACCCCCTGACTCCGCTATCCTTAAGAGATCTATCCAGCTCTCTCTTGAATGCATTCAGAGAATTGGCCTCCACTGCCTTCTGAGGCAGAGAATTCCACAGATTCACAACTCTCTGACTGAAAAGGTTTTTCACACAGGGGTTAGAGATAAACTAAATATAGTGTTTATACTCATCTTAACTTTCACACAGCAAAGTGGGAAAGGGCCCAGTGCCCAAACTCCAGAACACAGGCCTTTGCTTAATAGTTTAAATAAATAGATCAGCCTCTCGCCTGGGGATACTGGAATGGTACACTGCAAATGGAGTGATTCCAAGGATAACTGAACTCCTCTTGGAAAGCTGCATGTGGACAGTATTGAGGTCACATCTGTTCCCGCACAAAAATGCTGCTTTTCCCCATGTTAGCTCTTCTTTTTAACACAAAGAATAGTAAACCCGAACATATACAGCCTGTACCAGACCATGTACAGAATTCTGTACTCCATTCGAGGGCCTACTCCTGCACCTATTTTCTATGTTTCTATGTTTCCATTCAAAGTACAGAATGGAGACTATGCTTTGCAGTGGTGATTAAAGTCGTGTTTGAGGCCATCAAAATCCATTGGGATAATGATTGAAAATGTATATATTAATTTTCCTAATTCCCTTAAGATCAAAGACGAGGAAAGGAAAGGAGATGGAAGAAAAATATCATATGTTATGACTTGCATCAGTGGAATGAATGAGGTGTAAGGATGAAACATTTAACATTTAAATAAAGTGTAAACTTTAAAATGCATTTCCTCGGGATAAGTCCGTGAGTTAATAACAGGGATCAGCAAAACATCTAGTTTTGCAGTTGCGTTAAATTTTGATTTAATTATATGAACTCCCTAAATCACTTTTCCCCTGCCCCCTTTCCTCGCCGTTGGTTCTCACATGCGAGCCTTTGCTGGAATAAGTGTCCCCACATTAACTGGGAAGCATGCACAGGCACTTTCAGTAGCACACAATAGTGTTGTATACTAGTACACACACACCTGTTGTATACAAGAACATAGTATTATCGTATCATTTAGTCGTATGAATTCTGGCAGCACGATTTGAAGGAGCTCACTCTTGGAAAGGTGAATTAGGTATGTAAAAAGGAAAAGATTAGTGAATGTAGGTCCCTTACAGTCAGAGACAGGTGAGTTTATAATGGGATACAAGGAAATGGCAGAACAGTTAAACGAGTACTTTGGTTCTGTCTTCACTAAGGAAGACACAAACAATCTCCCGGAAATACTAGGGGACCAAGGATCTAGTGGGAAGGAGGAACTGAAGGGAATCCACACTAGTCTGAAAATGGTGTTAGGTAAACTGTTGGGACTGAAGGCAGATAAATCCCCAGGGCCTGACGGTCTGCATCCCAAAGTACTCAAGGAGCTGGCCCTAGAAATCGTGGATGATCATTTTCCAATGTTCTCTCGACTCTGGATCAGTTCCTGTGGACTGGATGGTAGCCAATGTAACCCCACTTTTTTAGAAAGGAGGGAGAGAGAAAATTAGGAGTTTTTGACCAGTTAGCCAGGAAAATGCTGGAGTCGATTATTAAAGATGTTATAGCAACGCATTTGGAAAACTGACAGGATCTGTCAAAGTCAGCGTGGATTTATGAAGGGGAAATCATGCTTGACAAATCTTTTGGAATTTTTTGAGGATGTAACAAGTAGAATGGATAAGGGAGAGCCAGTGGATGTGATGTATCTGGGCTTTCAAAAACCCTTTGACAAGGTCCCACACAAGAGATTAGTGTGCAAAATTAGAGCACATGGTATTGGGGGGTAGGGTATTGACATGGATAGAGAACTGGTTGGCAGACAGGAAGTAAAGAGTAGGAATTAACGGGCCCTTTTCACAATGGCAGGCAGTGACTAGTGGGGTGTCGCAAAGCTCGGTGCTAGGGCCCCAGTTGTTTACAATATATATTAACGATTTAGACGAGGGAATTAAATGTGACATCTCTAAGTTTGTGGATGATACAAAGCTGGGTGGCAGTGTGAGCTGCGATGAGGATATTATGAGGCTGCAGGGTGACTTGGATAGGGGTGAGTGGGCAGAAGCATGGCAGATGCAGTATAATGTGGATAAATGTGAGGTTATCCATTTTGGTGGCAAGAACAGGAAGGCAGATTATTATCTGAATGGTGTCAAATTAGGAGAAGGGGAGGTGCAATGAGAACTGGGTGTGCTTGTACATCAGTCACTGAAAGTAAGCATGCAGGAACAACAGGCAGTGAAGAAAGCTAATGGTTGACCTTCATTGCGAGAGGATTTGAGTTTAGGAGCAAGGAGGTCCTACTGCAGTTGTACAGGGCCCTGGTGAGACCGCACCTGGAGTATTGGGTGCAGTTTTGGTCTCCTAATTTGAGGAAGGACATTCTTGCTATTGAGGGAGTACAGCATAGGTTCACCACGTTAATTCCCAGGATGGCGGAACTGACAAATGAAAGAATGGGTCAACTGGGCTTGAATTCGCTGGAATTTCAAAGGATGAGAGGGGGTCTTATAGAAATATAAAATTCTTAGAGGATTGGTCAGGTTAGATGCAGGAAAAGTGTTCCCAATGTTGGAGGAGTCCAGAACCAGGGGTCACAGTTTAAGAATAAGGGGTAGGCTATTTAGGACTGAGATGAGGAAAAACGTTTTCACCCAGAGAGTTGTGAATCTGTGGAATTCTCTGCCAGAGAAGGCAGTGGAGGCCAATTCACTGGATGCTTTCAAGAGAGACTTAGATTTAGGCTAAGGGAATCAAGGGATGTGGGTAAAAAGTTGGTACTGATTTTGGATGATCAGCCACGATCACATTGAATGGCGGTGCTGGCTCGAAGGGCCGAATGGTCTTCTCCTGCACCTATTTTCTATGTGTCTATGTTCTATGTTTCACTTGGAAGTGGGAGATCGGGTTTGAATGTACGAAGGTTGCAGATGCTGCCACGTTAGGGAACCCTACTCCTTACCAACGTGATGCACTGAGAACAGGGATACAAAATCTCAGAGGTTCTGACTGAGACCCGATATTTCTCTTAATAAATTCCATCAATATATTGGCTCAATTTATCCAGCGTCAGACCCGTAGCAATCATGTATCTTTAGATTGCGACTTTATTTACCATTTCCTAGTAGGCAATGGCCAATTGAGCTTTAAATGACCTGCAAGTATTGTGAGTGGAGGGATACTCCCGAGTTCACCAACACACGCCTTGTATAGAGCTCGCACAAACGCACCAGTGTTTGGAACATCTGGATTTTCCAGATGTTGCGGAGGGACGGACATCTTCTGCATTGCGGGAAGTCAGTTCATGGTTTCATTTCCGACTTCTGAACTGTTCGGGTTACGAACAGTTGGCAGGGACTGAACTCTGCGTAACTACTTCTTCTTGCGTATGGCATGCACAGCCTAAAGTTGTAGGTCAAGGGTAGACCTTCTTTGCCTCAGAGGGCAGTGGAGGCCAGTTCTCTGAATGCATTCAAGAGAGAGCTAGATAGAGCTCTTAAGGATAGCGGAGCCAGGGGGTATGGGGAGAAGGCAGGAACGGGGTACTGATTGAGAATGATCAGCCATGATCACATTGAATGGTGGTGCTGGCATCAAGGCCATCCACCCAGCAACTGATGCTGCCTTGGCCTAGATGTCAATAGACAATAGACAATAGGTGCAGGAGAATTCCACAGATTCACAACTCTCTGACTGAAAAAGTTACCCCGCTCAATCCCGGTCTAAATATCACATATCTTGACCAATGGATTTTTATAATTAAGTGGACTTGAATGTTTAATTTCCTTTTTCATTACAGTGACCGGGGATTTAATGAGGAAACGTATTTGTTTTGCATTGTTCATTTGTTATGTACACTGTATACTGCATGTGCTGAGATTACATACACATACAGACATGCAGACATGCTGTACATTTGGACAATAGCTGGAATACTCACTGGAGTTTAAAGGATGAGGGGGGACCTCATTGAAACTTACCGAATAATGAAAGGCCTGGATAGAGCGGATGTGGAGTGGATATTTCCACTAGTGGGAGTCTAGGATCAGACGTCACAGCCTCAGAATTAAAGGACGATCCTTTAGGAAGGAGATGAGGAGGAATTTCTTTAGTCGGAGGATGGGGAATCTGTGGAATTCATTGCCACGGAAGGCTGTGGAGGCCGTCAAATGATATTTTTAAGGCAGAGATAGATAGATTCTTGATTAGTGCAGGTGTAAGGGGTTATGGGGAGAAGGCAGGAGAATGGGGTTAAGAAGGAAAGATAGATTGTCCATGATTGAATGGCGGAGTAGACAATGGGCCAAATGGCCTAATTCTTCTCCTATCACTTATGACCTTATGAGTAGCACTGCTGTGGCACTCTTGGTGGAATCAACAAGCAGTTATCTTTATTGAGGTATGAGAATTACATTAATATTTACCTGCATTCTCAGCCACCGTCCGAACCCCTCTTTAAAGTTTAAGACACTTGGCTGAGCGCTCTGGTAAAATTAGTAAATATGCAGATGATACTAAGATAGGTGGTGTAGTTAATAATGAAGTAGAGTTTCAAAGTCTACAGAGAGACTTGGGCCTTTTGGAAGGGTGGGCTGAAAGATGGCAGATGGAGTTTAATGCTGATAAGTGTGAGGTGCTGCATTTTGGTAGGACAAATCAAAATAGGACGTACAGGGTAAATGGTAGGGAATTGAGGAATGTAGTGGAACAGAGGGATCTGGGAATAACTGTGCATTGTTCCCTGAAGGTGGAATCTCATGTGGATAGGGTGGTGAAGAAGGCGTTTGGTATGCTTGCCTTTATAAATCAGAGCATCGAATATAGAAGTTGGGATGTAATGTTAAAATTGTACAGGGCATTGGTGAGGCCGAATCTGGAGTATGGTGTGCAGTTCTGGTCGCCAAATTATAGGAAGGATGTCGACAAAATGGAGAGGGTACAGAGGAGATTTACTAGAATGTTGCCTGGGTTTCAGCACTTAAGCTACAGAGAGAGGTTGAACAGGTTGGGTCTTTATTCTTTGGAGCGTAGAAGGTTGAGGGGGGACTTGATAGAGGTTTTAAAAATTTTAAGAGGGACGGACAGAGTTGACGTGGGTAGGCTTTTCCCTTTGAGAGTGGGGAAGATTCCAACAAGGGGACATAGCTTCAGAATTGAGGGACAAAAGTTTAGGGGTAACATGAGGGGTAACTTCTTTACTCAGAGGGTGGTGGCTGTATGGAATGGGCTTCCGGTGGAAGTGGTGGAGGCAGGCTCGATTTTATTATTTAAGAGTAAATTGGATAGGTATATGGATAAGAGGGGATTAGAGGGTTATGGTCTGAGAGCAGGTAGATGAGGCTAGGTCAGAGAGCGTGGTCGGCGTGGACTGGTAGGGCCGAACAGGCCTGTTTCTGTGCTGTAGTTGTTATATGGTTATATGGTTATATGGTTATATTGGTCTTCATTTCCTGCAGTAAATTGTTCGCCAGGAGTACCAAACTATGACGACCACTGACTATTTGCCCAAATTTACTGCAACACTTTCTCACATGCCTTAACGTCAGGAAAGGCTAAATACACACATAGAAATCTTAAGCATTCTTTGCCGTTGTTCAATTCCTTCTGCTTCCAAGTTAATTGGTGTTCACTTTACTGAAAAATAAAACTTCTGGAAAGTGGGGTCGGTGTTGTTTGTTGGTTATTCATTCTGCGAAAATAGACAAAGCAAAGTCTAACTTTTACGCAACATCGTTGAATTGTATGCTGAAAAGGAAGGTCAGTTCCTTTGATTGCAATGTTAATTTGCACCCACGAGCTGAACATTGTTTTCATCTAGTCATAACATGATACATTAGTAAAAGATGGAGAGACATGTGTAGGAAGGAACTGCAGATGCTGCTTTACACCAAAGATAGACACAAAATGCTGGAGTAACTCAGCAGGACAGGCAGCATCTCTGGATGGAAGTTAATGCAGAGTTTCATATTGAGCAAATGGAATTTATATATTGTGAGAAGTTCTCAGTTAAATACTTTCACCTTAATATATGTAATTCAGCTCCATATTTAAAAAAAAACCTACCTTGGGCTTCACAACTTATGGAAATTTCATTCTTGGGAACTGGATGTAGATAGGAAGTAGACAATAGATAATAGACAATAGGTGCAGGAGGAGGCTATTCGGCCCTTTGAGCCAGCGTGTGTAGGAAGGAACTGCAGATGCTGGTTTACACCAAAGATGGACACAAAGTGCTGGAGTAACTCAGCAGGACAGGCAGCATCTCTGGATTGAATAAATGGGTGACGTTTAGGGTCGAGACCCTTCTCCACACTGGGAGTGCATGGATTTAGCATGTATTTGGAGTTACAACTGTAAAGAGATGAATGTGTCAACAACTGTGTTTAAACCCACATTAAGTAATGATTGGTTGTGCATACAATCAATGCTACCCAGCTTACAGTGTCTGAAGAGCTATGTTTTGAAATTAACTGTGTCTATTTGGGTTATATTTAAACCCAGAAATAAATCTTAGTGACTTTGGTGCGAAGTGAGTTATGCGTTTCAATGCACAAGCTGTCTTAATGGAGAGTATTATATCATATCATATCATATCATATATATACAGCCGGAAACAGGCCTTTTCGGCCCACCAAGTCCGTGCCGCCCAGCGATCCCCGTACATTAACACTATCCTACACCCACTAGGGACAATTTTTACATTTACCCAGCCAATGAACCTACATACCTGTACGTCTTTGGATTGATTAACACAAGCTCCAGTGGTGATCTAAACAGGATAAATCCATTGGTTTTTCAATTCGACGGGTAATCCAGGATAGAAACCTACTGAATAGATGCACACATCTAGGCTGTGCGTTTGCAGCTGGATCTGTGCAGTGAACAACAATGAGTCGACTCCTTGTGAAAGAATATCAAATCCAATCGAGCATTTCAAAAAGGATTCAGAGTTTCGCCCAGGCACGGTTGACCAGATTTGATGCCCTTTCACCTGGAGCCAGCATGACTGATGTTTGTCACCTAGGACGACAATGCAAACTCTCGCTGCAGGTTTCAATCCTACATCTGAGCTGCATTTGAATGGCAAATGAGCGTAAAACACAACGAAGAGGTAATAATGAAAGTGATGCATGTACGTCAACCATTGCCCTACTCCAGGCAATTTATATCAATGTTGTTAGACAGTCAAAGAGTGATATAGCATGGAAACAGGCCCTTCGGCCCAACTTGCCCACACTGGCCAACATGTCCCAACGACACTAGTCCCATCTGCCTGCCTTTGGCCCATATCCCTTCAAATCTGCCCTATCCATGTACTTGTCTAACTGTCTCTTAAATGTTGGGATAGTCCCAGCCTCAACTACCTCCTCCGGCAGCTTGTTCCATACCTCCACCACCCTTTGTGTGAAAAAGTTACCTCCGATTCCTATTAAATCTTTTCCCCTTCACCTTAAACCTATGTCCTCTGGTCTTCAATTCACCTACTCTGGGCAAGAGACTCTGTGCATCCTTCTATAGTATCACAAAATGCTGGAGTAACTCAGCAGGTCAGGCAGCATCTCAGGAGAGAAGGAATTGGTGACGTTTCGGGTCAAGACCCTTCTTCAGACGGATCCTTCATCTCACTTTTGTCAAAACACAAAGTACTGGAGGAACTCAGCCGGTCAGGCAGCATCTGTGGAAGGAATGGACAGGCAATGTTTTGGGTCAGGACCCTTCTTAGGACTGATTGCAGTTGGGGAGAGACAGCTGGAAAAGAAAGGTTGGGGCAGGTCGAAGCTTCTGAGGCTGTTTAACGACCGAAAACAAAGAAAAAAAACTCTGCAGGCTCTGGAAATAAACATAGAGCATGCTTGGGATGACTTGCAGGCCAGGCAGCATCTATGAGGAGAGAAAATTAATCTCCCCCCCATCTGTCGGATGATTGCTTTTCTTACATTAATGGCCAGAAGATCTATTTTGTTGAATTGGAAAGAAATCAATCCTCCTACTTTATTTCATTGGTTTTCTCAAACTATTTCATGTTTAAATTTGGAAAAGATTAGAAGTACTGTTTACGAACCTTCGATCAAATTTGAGCAGACTTGGAGGCCATTTATTCAATATTTTCATATCATGTAATGTGACCTTATTCCAACCTTTTTCGTTCTTCTTGATATTGCTTTATGCAGGTAGAGGGGATTGGAGCGGGCGACACTACTATGTTTTCGTTAACCACCTGGTACAGTCTGGTTTTTTTTCCTCTCTTTTTTTTTCTTCTTTTTCTCTCTCTTTTCGTTTTTCTTTTATCCTTATCTTTTTCATATATATACCGACATATCTTCTAGGTATAGATAACAATTTGTTTTACACAACCTGGGGATATTTATGTTATACATTGCCATTGCTTATGCTTATGTATTCCCTTATATTTATCCACTTATGTATTTTTGTATGCCTATTGAAAATACTATAAATAAAAATAAAAAAAAATTAAAAAAAACATTAAAAAAACCCAAAAAACACAAAGTACTGGAGGAACTCAGCCGGTCAGGCAGCATCTGTGGAAGGAATGGACAGGCAATGTTTTGGGTCAGGACCCTTCTTAGGACTGATTGCAGTTGGGGAGAGACAGCTGGAAAAGAAAGGTTGGGGCAGGTCGAAGCTTCTGAGGCTGTTTAACGACCGGAAACAAAGAAAAAAAACTCCGCAGGCTCTGGAAATCTGAAATAAACATAGAGCATGCTTGGGATGACTTGCAGGCCAGGCAGCATCTATGAGGAGAGAAAATTAACACCTCAGGTCCCGAAGTCTTCATCAGAATGGGAAAAAAAGCGAGCAAACATGCAGGTGTTAAGCAGTAGGGATGGAATGGGGAAGAGTCAGTGATGGGGTGAAAAGTGAACGATTGCCAACGAAAGCAGGAAGAGTGTAAATAGAGGGATGGTAGTTAGAAGAATGGTATCCAGCCAGGGTAGAAGCCTGAGGAGATTTCAGGAGGACCAGAAGATGTCCACAGTCTGGGTTGAAGCCTCCTGGCCAAAGACACGAGCATGGAGCTGTGGGCAGAGGAAGAACGCTCAATATAATGTAAGACTTGGAATAAATTAAGATGGGGATGTAAGGGGAAGGAACTAAGGTCTCAGCAAAGGATAATCACTCAGGGCCAGAGAGGGGAAGAGTAGAAGAGATTACCAAAATATATTACGAGACTGCGACCCCCACACATTACCACTATTCTACACACAATCGGAACAATTTACACATACACCAAGCCATTTAACCTGTACATCTTTAGAGTGTGGGAGGAAACCGAAGATCTCGGAGAAAACCCACGAAAGTCACAGGGAGAATGTACAAACTCCTTATAGACAGCATCCCGTAGTCGGGATCGAACCCAGGTCTCGAGTCTACAAGTGTTGTAAGGCAACAACTCTACCGCTGCGCCACCGTACCACCCCTTCAGTCTATCTTCAGTTTTAGATCCAGTTTGCCAACTTGTCCCTGGATCCCGAAATCCCGACCAGTCTTCCATGTGGGATATCTTCAAAGGGCTTAGTAATGCCCATGTAAATTGTATCTACTACCCGCCTTCATTAATATATGCTGTTACCTCTTCAAAGAATTCAATCAAATTGGCCAAAGCCAGGATCTGTCCTTGACAAAGCCATGTTGTCGGCCTTTGATTAATCCTTGCCTTTTCAAATGATCATTCATACCCTCCCTCAGAGGTTTTTTAGGGGTATCTTCCCGACCACTGACGTCAGGCTGATAGATCGATGGTTGCCAGGCCTATTTGCTGCTACGGGGTGCAAAAGGGAGATAATATTTGTTATGTGTAGGAAGGAACTGCAGGTGCAGGTTTACACCAAAGATAGACACAAAATGCTGGAGTAACTCAGCGGGGCAGGCAGCATCTCTGGAGAAAAGGAATGGGTGACATTTCGGGTTGCTAACCAACTTGAATGTTGATTTCTCTAACTTCAAGTAACCCTTGCTTTCCCTCTCTCTCCATCACTCCCCCACCCCAGTTCTCTGACTAGTTCCACTGTCCTCCTGATTAAATATCACCGATTGTATGCCCTGTTGTCATCTTCCCCACAGCCAACAGTCAACCATTCCACATTCCCTTATCACCATCTGCTTTGATCTGTTGTTTTCACACCTTCCCCTTCCATATCTCTAAACTCTCTCTCCCTTGAGTCGCAGTCTGAAGAAGAGTCTCGACCTGAAACGTCACCCATTCCTTCTCTCCAGCGATGCTGCCTGTCCCGCTGAGTTACTCCAGCATTTTGTGTCTATCTTTAATATTTGTTATTGTCCAGTCATCTGTGTCTACTCCAGCATTTTGTGTCAACCATCTGGTAACTACTAGTGTCCAGCAAAGATTTAAAGATTTCAGCCAGAGCTCCTGCAATAGCTTCCTCTGCCTCCTGTTGCAGTCTTTGGTAAACCCCATCCAGTCTCAGGGATACTATCCACCTTTAAGCCCACTAAGGCATCGAGTGCTTTCACTTTATTTCACCAAACCCTTCACTGAATTCTCCAACTACTGTCTGGTTCCTTTGGGAGTACATTAAAAGTTACATTGATTTACATTAATTTAAAACCATATTTAAGATCTTGAGGGTTATCATTGAGTAGAGACGTAAAGGCAACAGATTGTCACATGCAATGGTCACAAAACGATGTCAGAGGCTCAGTATTTTGTAACTGAACTTCGCTCACCCTAAATCTTTTCCACCCTCTGCAAGGCACATTAGTGACAGACAAATTTTGGTGAATAACCTGCTCCTTTCAGCATTACTTCAGCCATTCAGCCTTTGACTGGAAAACCATTACTCCACTGGGGCAATTGTTGAAAGAGCACGAACTCTGCTCAGGACTGTAAGCACTAGAATCTATAAAATGTACATGACAGCACGGTGGCGCAGCGGTAGAGTTGCTGCCTTACAGCGCTTACGGCGCCAGAGCCCCAGGTACAATCCCGACTACGTGCTGTCTGTACGAAGATTTACATTCTCCCCGTGACCTGTTTGGATTTTCTTCAAGACCTTCTGTTTCCTCCCACACTCCAAAGACGTACAGGTTTGTAGGTTACTTGGCTTGGTATAAGTGTAAATTGTCACTAGAGTGTGTGGGGATAGTGTTAATGTGTGGGGATCACTGGTTGGCGTGGACTCGGTGGGCCGAAGGGCCTGTTTCCCCGCTGTATCTCTAAAAAAAAACTCACTGGATGGCAATCTTGATTACAAATTTCACAGCAAAAAGACAAACATGTTGGACAATGGAAAAAAGTTGGCAGCAGGCCAGAAACTGGTGAGATAGTGGACCTTTGGATGGTGAGTGTTCAAACACTGATGAAGAGGGAGATGCAGAGTACGGATAGTTTAGATCACAGTAGGGCCTTCTATATCTGAAAAACTCTTGTGAAATGGAGATTATAAATACAGACTCCCTGCCAGAAAGACCATTTGCCATCAGAATATTTAGACAATAGACAATAGGTGCAGGAGGAGGCCATTTGACCCTTCGAGCCAGCACCACCATTCAATGTGATCATGGCTGATCATTCTCAATCAGTACCCCGTTCCTGCCTTCTCCCCCTACCTCCTGACTCCGCTATCCTTAAGAGCTCTATCTAGCTCTCTCTTGAATGCATTCAGAGAATTGGCCCCCACTGCCTTCTGAGGCAGAGAATTCCACAGATTCACAACTCTCTGACTGAAAAAGTTTTTCCTCATCTCCGTTCTAAATGGCGTACCCCTTATTCTTAAACTGTGGCCCCTGGTTCTGGACTCCCCCAACATTGGGAACATGTTTCCTGCCTCTAACGTGTCCAACCCCTTAATAATCTTATACGTTTCGATAAGATCCCCTCTCATCCTTCTAATTTGTATCAAGGGAGTCAGAAATCGAGTCATGAAAACAGTTGACACGAGGAGAAGGCATCAATAACATCCCCAATGACGGTGGGGCTAAAGGGAAGAGTTTGCAGCCATGTCCAGCTGGAATGATGAATAGATTATCCATCTCCATCATCACTGAGGCCTGTCTTCAGCCAGTTCAATTCACGCCATGCGGCATCAAGAAATGCTGAGAGCATGAGAAGACTGAGACTAATAACATTCCAGCTGGAGTACTGAAGACCAGCACTCTAAAACTTGGCGCATCTCGAACCAAGTTGCTTTAGTACAGTCACAGTATTGGCATCTGCAGGGCTCATCTAATCTAATCCAATCCAATCCAATCCAATCCAATCCAATCCAATCCAATCCAATCCAATCCAATCCAATCCAATCCAATCCAATCCAATCCAATCCAATCCAATCCAATCCAATCCAATCCAATCCAATCCAATCCAATCCAATCCAATCCAATCCAATCCAATCCAATCCAATCCAATCCAGTCCAATCCAATCCAATCCAGTCCAATCCAATCCAATCCAATCCAATCCAATCCAATCCAATCCAATCCAATCCAATCCAGTCCAGTCCAATCCAATCCAATCCAATCCAATCCAGTCCAATCCAATCCAATCCAATCCAATCCCATCTAATCCAATCTAATCTAATCTATTCTAACCTAATCTCATCTAATCTGACTAATAACCCCAGAATTACCACAATTTTGTGCCCCACATATGATACAATATGATATGAAAGAACTTTATTTATCCCAAGAGGGAAATTGATTTGCCAACAGTCATAAAACACAAGATGCATGAAACATGAAATTAAAGTGATGAGTGGAAAGGATTGGGGATGTGCAAAGATTGGGGAGGGGGGGGGGGGGGGGAGAGAGAAGGGGGGTGGGGAGTCAGTCTCAGTCTACCCCACGACAGAAGGGGGAAGAGTTGTACAGTTTGATAGCCACAGGGAAGAAGGATCTCCTGTGGCGTTCAGACCTGCATTTTGGGGGAACCAGTCTGTTGCTGAAGATGCTCCTCAGGTTGACCAGTGTGTCATGGAGGGGGTGAGCTGTGTTGTGAGCTGAGGGGGTGAACTCCTCCACAGTTTGAGGAGCATCCTCCTCTCCAAGTCAGTGGATATTTTTAAGGCAGATTCTTGGTTAGAACGGGTGTCAAGGGTTATGGGAAGAAGGCAGGAAAATGGGATTAGGAGGCAGAGATCAGCCATGATTGAATGGCGGAGTGAACTCGATGGGCCAAATGGCCTAATTCTACTCCCATAACTTGTGAACTTGTGAATTAGTCCATCAAGTGCCACTTAGTCACCAAATAACCTGCTCACCGATATCGAGGTTGCAATTGCCAGGACCACTCAGCTCCAAACCTCATCACAGCCTTGGTCCGAAGAATCCTGGTAAAACTAAGGGCAATGAGCTTCGTGGAGACTACACTTCCATGGTTGAACTTACAAAAGATGATGATTGTTAGAGATTGATCATCCCTTGCACAGCACACCAGTGCAGGAGTATTCAGACAGCCATTCTCAGCTAGTTCATCAGTCAACCTCTTTCCATCTTAGGCTCAGAAGTAAGGACCTTTACACAATGTCCAGGCCCATTCTCAATTCCTCAAGAAATGAAGGAATTGAAAGAATGAATGAATGAATGAATAAGTTTAAGTTTATTGGCCAAGTATGTGCGTACACAAGGAATGTGCCTTGGTGCTCTGCTCACAAATGACAACACAAACATACAGTTAACAATTAAGAATAAAGCATAACCACATCAAAACAATAAGGATACACCATTACGGTCTAAACATGTGGGTGAAAATAAACCAGAGTAAAAAAGAGACTACAGACTTTGGTTATTGAGTAGAACTACTACTCGTGGGGAAAAAAGCTGTTTTTATGTCTGGCTGTGGCTGCTTTGACAGTCCGGAGTTGCCTTCCAGAGGGAAGTGCTTCAAAGAGTCTGTGGCCAGGGTGAGAGGGGTCAGAGATGATCTTGCCCGCTCGCTTCCTGGCCCTTGCAGTGTACAGTTCGTCAATTTGGGTAAAGGCGCAGCTAAAGACAACATTCAGTTACGGGTGGCAAGTAAAATACCAAGCAATGACAAAGCCTTCTAAGAAAAGGTGGAACCACTTATCTCTGACTTTCGATTACATTGGTCACGATGAGTCCCCCAAAATAAACACCCGGGAATCACCATGAAAGAGAAATGTATCTTGATCAGCTGCAGAACGACAGCAGCTACCAGACACATTAGAGGCATTAGAGACACAGTCAGTCTGAAGCAAAGATACTAGAGGAATCTCCAAACGGCCACTGCGGTTCCTCAAGTATTGAGAGCAGGGCTGACATTGCAACGTGACTGCACCCACAGAAAATGGACAAGAGCTGTTAGTTCTGCATTCTTACTGAGCACAGGAGCATCAAATATACCACTGCCCTGCACGAACACAACAAGACAATGTGAGTCGTGTTAGACGGCACACCGTGCAATATGTTTCAATCAAACCAAAGATAGTAGAGGAGCAAGATAGACCACTCGACCCTAAAAACCGTAGTATGTCATGGCGCCATTTTAGTAGGCAGAAACTTGCGGAAACATTTTAAAAGAAAAATAACAAAAATCTGCGAATTGATAGATGAGATACATTCTGCATTTTTATGATATCATCACACATACTGTTCCCCCAAAACACTGATTACACTGCGAGAGGCATAGCGAACGGTGGGTTTTTGCCGACTAAAATGGCAGACGTTACGCTCCTTTGCGTACTACAGTACAGGCGATTTCAACGGAGTGGTCCGTCTTGTTCCTCTAGTATCTTTGGTCTGAAGAAGGGTCTCGACCCGAAACGTTACCCTTCCTTCTCTCCCGAGATGCTGCCTGACCTGCTGAGTTACTCCAGCATTTTGCGTCTACATTAGAGGCAAGGTATTCTGTGGCAAGTGATCTTCTGCAATCTCATTCCTTTCCAGCGTCTACAAGCATCTTGTGAAGGGTGCAGTGGAATGGCCTCTACATGTCTGGATGAACGCGGCTTCAAAAATACTCAAGAAAATTGAAACCCTCTGGGACAAAGTAATCAGATTGATGGGTACTCCATCAACAATTCTCAACATTCCCAGTGGTGGTGCACAGTGGCTGTGGACTGGGAGGTGCAGTCAATGTAACTGAGGCAATGGTGGGTGTAGTGTACCACCTACAACATACATTACACTTACATTGTCTCAGCTAGATTGACTGCACCTCCCAGACCCTTCGTCTCTTGGGCTCTACCACCAAAAGGGACGAGGGATTCAGGAACATGCGAACACCACCCCTGCCTGCATGGTCTCCTCCAAGTTGCCTTCTACACTGACTGGGAAATACATCATTTATTCCTTGCTGTTGGGTTTAAATCCTGGAACTGCCTCCCCAAAAGCACTGGGGAATTGTATTTATCAAACGGACTGCAGGTGTCCAGGAAGGGAATACTCCATCGCTTCACAAGGCCACTGAGGGATGGTCAATACATGATCCCTTCAATGCTTAGATAATAGCAAAGAAAAAGAATAAATAAAACAGCAACTGGAGGTAAAAATACCCTTGAACACATTTCTATGCCTCCAAGGGGGAGCTTGTCACCTGGAGAAAGGTATTTGTGGGCCGCACGGTGGCGCAGCGGTAGAGTTGCTGTCTTACAGCGCTTGCAGCGCCAGAGACCCAGGTTCGATCCCGACTACGGGTGCTGTCTGTACGGAGTTTGTACGTTCTCCTCGTGACCTGCGTGGGTTTCCTCCGAGATCTTCGGTTTCCTCCCACACTCCAAAGGCGTACAGGTCTGTAGGTTAATTGGCTTGGTGTGTGTGTAAATTGTCCCTAGTGTGTGTAGGATAATGTTAATGTGTGGGACTCAGTGGGCCGAAGGACCTGTTTCCACGCTGTATCTCTTAAACTAAACTAAAGGTGATCTGATGGGGCCAGTACATAGGCGGTGATCAGACTGGCAATGATAAAACGGAGGTAATTTATTTCCATCTAACTGGTGTGGCTGACCTTTCATTATCTTCTTCATGGAGAACTATATCATTGTTTACACAGCAATCTAAGGTTTTGCAATTCTTTGGAATGCACCCGAATTAGTAACCAGCCAGTTAAACGAAGTAAGATTCAATTAGTAACTCAATTACTTTTTTCTATCTTTCATGTCAACATGATTTATGTGCAATAGCACAAGCCAGGTTCATGTAGCCAGCAGGGCATTTAAAAGAATGATCTCTTTAACAACTACAAGCTTATTTTTGTTACTACAAGTTAAAAGTACTAATGACCGTATATCATAATGTTTAATAGAGTCTCAAGCCAGGTTCATGCAGCCAACAGACCCTCAACTTTATTGGTGTCTGATTCATCCGTGCCAGCAGGTCCATCTTTGCTAGTACATAGCATTTTAGCATTTGTTGGTTGGGAAACCTAATCCTTCTACACTCATCTGCAGCAGGATCTTAGGTTCAAACTTAGGTTCATAGATCGAGTGCCTCATTCACAGATCCAGTGTCATGCAAAGTCAATTGCAGTAATTGCACAGAATTGTGGGCACATCACAAAAACCAACCTCTCTTCCATTGACTCCATTTATACCACATTTATGGCTTGACTGTAGTCATGTATTGTCTTTCCGCTGACTGGTTAGCTTTTCACTGTTCCTCGGTACACGTGACAATAAATTAAACTCACCATGACTTACGTGCTGTCTGCACGGAGTTTGTACGTTCTCCCCGTGACCTGCGTTGGTTTTCTCCGAGACCTTCGGTTTCCTCCCACACTCCAAAGGCGTACAGGTTTCAAACATTATGGTGCCCCGAGATGGGGGGGACTATGTATAAACACTGCTGTAATTTCTACATGGTGAAACCAAAATGTATAAAAATGGCCTTTAATAAAATCTGACAATGTGCACTTTAACCACATGTGATTTTTTTCTATTACAAATCTCAAATTGTGGAGTACAGAGGCAAATAAATAATTGAGGGGTCTTTGTCCCAACCATTATGGAGGGCACTGTATATGTATAAACCATTCTGTGGTCATCCCTATGGACTAGCCCATAAATGTAATTATGGTGAAGGGCTGCCAGCACCTCGACTTTCTTTGAAGTTTAAAGAGATTAAAAATGTCATTGAAGAGTCCAACAAGCTTTTGTAGATTTAGTTTAGTTTAGCTAGGAGATACAGCGTGGAAACAGGTCCTTCGGCCCACCTATTCCGCATCGACCAGTGATATCCGTACACCAACACTATCCTACACACCAGGGACAATTTACAATCGTTACTGAAGCCAATTAAGCTACGATGTTGGAGGAAACCAGAAAACCCACATGGTCACGGGGAGAATGTACAAACTCCGTACAGACAGCACCCGTGGTCAGGATCGAACACTGGTCTCTGGCACTGTAAGACAGCGACTCTGCCAGTGTGTTACCCAGATGTACTGTTGAAGACACCCCGACCGGTTGCATTATGGCCTGGTGTGGCAATTCAAACACACAGGAACACAAGAGGCTTCAGGGCGTGATCTGCTCAGCCCTGTCCGTGCCAGGCACAGCCCTTTCCTCTATCTAAAGCATCGACACGAGGCACTGCCTCAAGAAGGCGGCATCTATCATTACGGACCTCCACCATCCAGCCAGGCCTTTTTCTCATTGCCACCATCAGGCAGGAGGTAAAGAAGCCGGAATTCCCCCACCTCCAAATTCAGGGACATTTACTTTCCTACAACGATCAGGTTCTTGGATTAACCTGAACAATCATGACCCTTCCTCGGCAACATAATACTATGGACCACTACTTGCATTACCATGGATTTGTGTCGTTTACACTCATATCTTGACTTTTTGCAGTCTTTTTCTTTTCACAATCTTGTAGAATTTATGTGTAATTTATGTTTCTGTGTGCTGTCAGCATCTATGTGTTTGTAATGCTGCTACAAGCAAGCCTTTTATTCTACCTGTATGTCACCATACATCATGCATATCACAATAAACTCAATTTGACTTGACATTAGTTATTTTCTTGGCTTCTGCTATCTTCTTCTAACTTGCAATCGGTCCAACAAACAGAGCTGAAAATGACTACAATATCCTCCTATATTCCCTACACTAATCACCCTTGTGGAGAATGTCTGTTAGACATATATATATACATATAGGACATGTCTGGTTTTGTGAACTTCATTATTGGCAAGTGTAGGAAAGAACTGCAGATGCTGGTTTCAATCGAAGATGGACACAAAATGCTGGAGTAACTCAGCGATTCGGGTCGAAGAAGAAGTTTCGGGTCTGAAGAAGGGTCTTGACCCGAAACGTCACCCGTTCCTTCTCCCCAAAGGTGCTGCCTGTCCCGCTGAGTTACTCCGGCATTTTTGTGTCTATATTCATTGTTGGTAATCTCTAGTGTTTTGTCCTCTAATCCAGTCATTGCTGGCCTCCATTTAACAGGATTATTCGACTGTTAACTCTCAGCCTGCTTGCCAATCAAAAACACACGTGTTTAAAGGCATGCTTAATTCGATTACATGCTCTGCGGTATAATTGATTCTGATGCTCCACTGGACAACCTGCCGTGTAGGTAGGGAATTACATGGTTTGCACACGAGGCTAAAGACATTAATATTGGGGTGGTTTTCAGGTGAAAATATATCCAGTGTTTGTAATTTTTCCATAACTATTGAAATTGGACTGCAATTGTGTTGGATTGTGAGAGATGTCAAATTCGAGTCTTGATGTTTTGCTTAATTTCTTCTGGGACTTGGAAGAAATTTCATTTGCACCTTGAAACGTTTACTTCTTTGAGTCTTGCCCTGTCCAGGCAGTAAAATTCATCACCAACAGCTCTTGATGGTGCAAAATATACAAGGCTGGTGGATGGGAATGGGCAATGAACGGTGAATGCCTTTTCATGTCCTTCACGTTCAGATGTTTCAGACCAAGTTGTCAGGATTATATTTGCTAACATTTATACGTATGAACATTGCATTTTTCATATATATTTCCTTTGAACGTAGGCAGCCATTTAGCCCATTGGGGGAAATTCTATCCCCCCCTTCCAGCATAGATTTGATGGGCTGAATGGCTGAATTCCATTTCCCCATGACATTTCTCTGTAATCTATTCTCTCCACATTCCCATCAAACCACTTTGAATTCCTATGAGGAATTTATGGTTGTTAATTCACCTACCAATCAGTGTAACGTCAGGAAATCAGAGCACATGTGGGAAATCCATACAGTCACAAGGAGAACATGCAAACTCCACCGAGCTTCAGAAGTCAGGATTAGACCCGTGTGACTTCAATTGAAAGATAGCTCCTCCTACTACGACTACTTATAACTACTTATAACTATGAATGCCTGCAGTCCGTTTGTCTTTTGTGTTTTTTGTTGTTTTTGTCTTAATTGTAGTTTAGATATGATGTAGTGTTTGCGGTTGTGTATTATGTGTGGGGGGGGGGGGGGGTGGGAACTGTAACATTGTCTCTCCCGAGCGGAGACGCGACCTTTGTTTCTGTGTCGTGTCTCCGTTCCCGCTGCGGCCTACCACCGGCCATGCACCTGGAGCTGACGGCCTCCGGCTGGGACCACCCGGGATCTGGTTCGCAGAGCCCACGGCCCGGACTCAGCTTAGATGTCAGGCCCCTGATATCAGTCTGAAGAAGGGTCTCGACCCGAAACGTCACCCATTTCTTCTCTCCAGAGATGCTGCCTGACCTGCTGAGTTACTCCAGCATTTTGTGTCTACCTTCGATTTAAACCAGCATCTGCAGTTCTTTCCTACACAACTAGAGAGTGGTCCTAACCTACCATCGCAGACGCATGGACTATCTTTAATCGGACATTACTGGACTCTATCTTGTACTAAACGTTATTCCCTTTATCCTGTATCTGTAGACTGTGGATGGCTTGATTGTAATCTTGTATAGTCGTTTCACTGATTGGAAAGCACGCAACAAAAAACGTTACACTGTACCTCGATACACGAGACAATAATAAACTAAACTAAACTAAACTAAACTAAACTAAACTAAACACAACTCAACCACGTCTTCTGGCAGCTCAAGTACCACCCTTTGTGTAAAAGTTACCTATCAGGTTCCAATTGCATTTTTCCCCTCTCACCTTGAACCTATGTCCTCTAGTTCTTGATTTCCCAACCTGGGAAAAAGATTATCTGCATTCTCTCTGTGAATGGCCCTCATGAGTTCATACACCTCTTAGATCACCCTTTAGTTTTCTGTGTTGCAAGGAATAAGATCTCAGTCTTCCCAATCTCTTCCTATAAGTCAGTGCTTCGAGTCCTGGCAACACCTCTGTAGGTATTCTCTGGACTCTTTGCCGCACAATGGGATCTTTCCGAGAGCAGGGGACCTGAAAGTGAACACAATAGCCCGAGTGCAACCTCACTTGACTGCAACATAACATTCAAGACTCAGTGCCCTTGCTGAAGGCCAATGTGCCAAAACATTACCCTGTTCACCTGTGAAGCCACTTCCAGGAAAGTTGACTTAGTTCATCTTCCTTAATATTGATCAATACTGTTATAAACTATGGCATCATCCGTTTTGCTTAGAAGCATTACTGCTTGAATTGCATTCTGCTTGGAAGAATTCTGTTTTGTATTTGCAGCACAGTTTCTAATTGAGTACGTTCACATTTTTAAAACAAGTCTAATTTTAACACACGTTCACTTATAACCTTGCTATCAGATCATCATTGCCACGAGCCACTTTAGCAGGTCAGCCTGGAGAAGGCTGGTGAATTGTCTACCTTTCTCCTGATGGCTTCTCAACACCTGCTTTCTCCCAGCACTGCGGGCAGTCAGCACCCCTCACAAGTCAACTGCGGCCTAGAAATTGACGTTACCTTCGGGAAGTAGGCTTCTCCTAGGTCCTCTTCTTCTCACTGCACTGGGAGGCCTTTGCATCGGTTCCAAAAATGTTTTGCTGCATTATATCAGGCTTCCACTGTCAATCTTTGCCTCCTGAATCTAGCTTTGTGCTGTCTGCCTGGGCTTTGCTCTGTTTCCGCTGCCAATTTCCCATGGATTTTGTGGAGCGCCTCACCACAGCACTGAATTCAAATGAGCCTGTGCATCATTAACATGTTGTTTGGCATCTTGGTGTATTGGAGTTGCCTGTGAGTTGCGACTGGTCAGTGCAAAGCTGTGTTGAGAGTTTGTACTAGATCTGAGTGGAAAACACAGTTTTCTTGGCAAAATATAAATGCAGAGCTACTTTCAATTGTGCTTGTGCTACTTCCTGAATGTTTGTTAGACAAGGTAAAAATTCAGCTCAGAACTAACTGTGTGGTATTTTAAAATCTTATTAAAGGCTCCACTGCTCTTGAAATATTTTGAGGAAAGTAACTTGTTTTGCAGTTTTTAATAGCTGGATAGTGAAGATTGTGAATGGAATTTATCACATTTAATGATTTCACATGGAGTGGAAATTGTGTGATGCAATGGTAGTTCCTCAGCCAAGTAAATTAATTTGAAATATAATTAGCAAAGCAGCCACTGTGATGTTTCTGCTTTCTTCTCATCATTTATATTTTTTGTCCTGGCATGATACAAGAATGGCAGGTATTTAAGACCGTTGCTGTTTGCTTTTGGAATAATAATATTAGTAAATACAATCTGCTATTTTAAAGATGTGTGAAACTCTGGAAAAAATATCTAGAAACGAAACTCACGCATTTATTCAGTGCCTCAGTGAAACCTTCAGATAAATTGTAAATCAGACAGCAGACGGTGATTGCTCAATTTAGTTTATTGTCACGTGTACCGAGGTACAGTGAAAAGCTTTTGTTGTGTGCTAACCAGTTAGCAGAATGACAATGCATGATTACAGTTGAGCCATTTGCAGTGTACAGATATATATATATATATATATATATATATATATTGTTGTTGTTCGTCCTTCGGGTTCGAAGATGACCATGACTTCACTTTCAGTTGGAGGATTGGTGACTGTGGGTCCGGAAGTGACTGGTGAGGCCAATCCGGGCCCGGAAGGCACGCCCACACGTAGGACACAAGTGGATGGGTGCTGTAGTGGAAGTGGAGGTAGCCCGGGCCTTGCGCGTGGGCCTCTGCAGTGCGTCTGTTCTCTGCTGCACGGGCTCCTGTGGTGAGCTTGCTATGCCAGGTTGGACGGTCCAGAGCAAGAGACTCTATATATATATATATATATTATATAGCAGGATCCCATACTGACTAGTGAGATGAATAAGAAAATAACTGCAAATGCTGGTACAAATCGAAGGTATTTATTTCACAAAATGCTGGAGTAACTCAGCACGTCAGGCAGCATCTCAGGAGAGAAGGAATGGGTCACGTTTCGGGTCGAGTCCCTTCTTCAGACTGAGATGAATGATCAGTCTAGTGGCATTAGAGGGAGATATGTTGGTGTTCTGCCACATGATTTTTTGTTTTGTTTAGAGATAGAGCGGGGAAACAGGCCCACTCAGTCCGCACCGACCAGTGATCCCCACACATTAACACATCCGCCTACATTAGGGACAATTTTAACATTTATACCAAGCCAACTAACCTACAAACCTGGGCGTCTTTGGAGGGTGGGAGGAAACTGAAGTTCTCGGAGAAAACCCACGCAGGTCATGGGGAGAACGTACAAACTGCGTACAGACAGCACCCATAGCCGGGATCGAACCTGGTTCGTTGGCACTGCAAGGGAGCAACTCTACTGCTGTGGCACAGTGCTGTCCAAAAAAAACAAGAAAACCAAAAAAACCTATCTCTGTAAGAGATAGTTTAAAAGCTCCTTAAAAAGTTCCTTGAAGAGGAATCAGCATAGATTATATGGTCATGTTGGGAGTGGGGCTCAGACCAATGGACGAGATGCTAGTTGGGAGCAGTATCACTTACAACACCATGGGCGGCATGTTGGCGCAGCGGTAGAGTTGCTGCCTTACAGCGCTTGCAGCGCCAGAGACCCGGGTTCAATCCTGACTACGGGTGCTGTCTGTATGGAGTTTGTACGTTCTCCCCGTGACCGCGTGGGTTTTCTCCAAGATCTTCGGTTTCCTCCCACACTCCAAAGACGTACAGGTTTGTAGGCTAGTTGGCTTGGTGTATGTGTAAATTGTCCCTCGGGGTGTCGGGCAGTGTTAGTGTGCGGGGATCGCTGGTCGGTGCAGACTCGGTGGGCGGAAGGGCCTGTTTCCGTGCTGTATCTCTAAACTAAAACCAAATCTATTAAGGCCGCAATGAATGCTCACGTTATTGAAGTTAATGCAACTCAGTGCATGTGTTGCATGGATCAGGCCTGAAATTCAAAACTGCTCCCGTGATTTTTAACGCAGAGGTGTGTGGAACCACCATGTTGGAACTTATTTATTATCTGGGTTTATGTATTACAATATCTCTGGCACCTACACTGATCAATTTTTTTGCTGGCGGTCGACAGTGGAGTAACGCAGGGATCTATGCTGGGACCTCTGTTGTTTGTGATACATATACTGTATAAATGGCTTGAACTTAAACGTGGTTGGAAAATTTGCAGACGGATTTGAAAATCGATGGAGTTGTGGACAGTGAGGAAGACTGTGAAAGTACACAGTGGAATATAGATCAGCTGCAGAAGTGGGCAGAGAAATGATCAGATAGACACAAAATGCAGGAGTAACTCAGCGGGACAGGCAGCAGCTCTGGAGAGAAGGAATGGGTGATGTTTCAGTCGAGACCCTTCTACAGACGTTCAGAAATGTCAGATCGAGTTTACTCCAAGCAAGTGGCAATACAGGTCGATAGAGTAGTAAGTAAGTCATATAGAAAGCTATGAATCCTTGCTTTCATAGGATGGGGCATTGTGTATAAAACGTCATAGTATGGCGAGTCCGAAAACTTGTTGGTTGTAGAAGAAGTTTATTGCAGCCGCAATATTCGAATACAGAGTTAAACAACAAGGTAAAGGACAACCATCAAAAACTTACTGTCTTCTTCGAAGACTTCGCCGAACTGAACATTTCGGGCGCCAAAAGCGCACATGACCACGCTGGCCAATCAGCGATGTCGCTCTCTGGACCAATCCCCATGGTCGCGTTCACACGTGACCTCGCTGGCCAATCTGAGGGTTCGACGACCCGGACCATTCCCTATGGTCGCTACATGACCCCCCCCAGAACCCGAGGTACGGAACCTAGCAGGGAGCCGGATTTCGCGACCATAACGAGTACGGAGAGGGGCAGCCTGAACCACAGGAGCCGGGGGTTCCAGACTTGGAGGAACTGCCGGAACGGGGGGTCCTGGAGGAACTGCCGGAACGGGGGGGTCTGGAGGAACTGCCGGAACGGGGGGTCCTGGACTGAGCGGAACTAACGGAGGTCGGCCTCTCCTAGGGGTTTGGCCGACCAGGACTGGTTGATCCGGATCCAAGTGTGCAGGTTTGAGCCGGGACACCGAGACGAGCTCACTCTTGCCGCACATGTCTAAGGTGAAGGTAGCCGTTCCCTTACGCAAAACCCGGAACGGCCCTTGATAGACCCTCTGCAATGGGGCGCGATGGGAATCTTTTCGCAGAAACACAAACTCAAAGTCCTTCAGGGAAGGCGGTTCATGTACCATGGGACACCCATGACGTGAAGTCGGAACTGGAGCCAGGGAACCCACCCGTGCCCGGAGAGATGCTAACACTGATGGGACTGTAGGCAGCTGGTCTGAAGGGTCCGGAAACAAATCTCCGGGTACTCGAAGTGGCGAGCCATATACTAGCTCCGCGGACGACGCACCGAGATCTAGCTTAGGAGCAGTCCGGATGCCTAGAAGAACCCAGGGGAGCTGGTCTACCCAGTCCGGGCCTTCAAGCCTTGCACTGAGGGACGCCTTAAGTTGACGGTGGAACCTTTCTACAAGTCCATTTGCCTGGGGGTGATATGCAGTAGTGGGTTGTAACTTGGAACCGTACAGTTCTGCGAGCGCGGCCCAGAGGGACGAAGTGAACTGCGGCCCCCTGTCAGTGGTAATGACTGCCGGGACCCCGAAACGAGCTACCCAATGGAGGGCCAAAGTCCTGGGAAAAGACGCTGATGAAATATCAGACAATGGGAAAGCCTCTGGCCACCGGGTGAACCGATCCACCACCGTGAGGAGGTGGGTGTAGCCCCGGGAGGAAGGCAAAGGCCCGACTAAATCCACGTGGATGTGGAAAAAACGAACTGCTGGGACCTCGAACTCCTGTACGGGGGGCTGGACATGGCGCTGGACTTTAGCGGTCTGACAGGGAACGCAGGAACGCGCCCAACCCGCTACCTGTTTCCGTAGGCCATGCCAGACAAACCGAGCTGCTACCAAAGCAGAGGTGGAGCGGATGGACGGGTGCGCCAGCCCATGAATGGCATCAAAAACCCGGCGCTGAAGGGAGGGCGGTACTACCGGCCTGGGACGGGGAAGAGAAACATCACACCAGACTTTCGTGCCTTCCGACCCGCAGGCTACCTGAGCCAACTTCAATCCCGAAGAGGTGGACTGGTATGCCGAAGCGGTATCCGCTAGAAGCTGTGCCTCCGCAAACTCCTGGGGATCCACCTCGCAGTCCACCGCCGAAATAGGGGAAAAGGCAGGTCTAGACAGGGCGTCAGCAACGGCATTAAGCTTACCCGCGACATGACGGACATCGGTGGTAAATTCGGAGATAGCAGTCAGGTGCCGCTGCTGGCGGGCCGACCATGGGTCAGACAATTTGAAAAATGCAAATGTTAATGGTTTGTGGTCCGTAAAGGCCACAAATGGGCGGCCCTCAAGGAAATACCTGAAATGACGAACAGCTAAATAGAGGGCCAGAAGCTCTCGGTCAAATGCGCTATACTTCAGCTCAGCCGAATTTAGTTGCCGGCTGAAAAACGCCAAGGGCTGCCAACGGCCACCGAACTGCTGCTCCAAGACTCCGCCCACCGCCACGTCAGAGGCGTCAACCGTCAGGGCCGTGGGGGCGGAGCGGCTCGGGTGGACCAACATGGTGGCGTCTGCTAATGCTGCCTTAGCTGCTGTAAAAGCCGACTCTGCGGCCGGGGACCATATCAACTCTACCGGTTTTCCCGCAAGGCACTGGAAAAGCGGGCGCATGACCCACGCAGCTGCCGGAACGAACCTATGGTAGAAGTTAACCATGCCTACGAACTCCTGTAGTCCTTTTACTGTGGTGGGCCTGGGAAATGCCCGGATAGCCTCCACCTTCTCGGGCAAAGGGGAGGCGCCGGCAGGGGTAATTCTGTGCCCTAGAAAATCAAGAGAAGGGAGGCCGAATTGACACTTGGAGGGTTGGATAATGAGCCCGTGGTCTTGGAGCCGCTGGAACACAGTCCGCAAGTGGACCTGGTGTTCCTGCACTGAGGGGCTGGCGACCAGGATGTCGTCTAAATAAATAAACAAAAAGGGTAAACCCCGCCCCACACGGTCCATCAGTCGTTGGAAAGCCTGTACCGCGTTCTTTAAACCGAAAGGCATACGCAACCATTCAAACAACCCGAACGGAGTAATCGTTGCAGTTTTCTGTATGTCCTCCGGACGCACCGGAATCTGGTGGTATCCTCGCACCAAATCGATTTTGGAGAACACCACCGCTCCTTCCAGCCCAGATGAAAAGTCCTGTAGGTGCGGTAATCGCCACATGGTCTCCACCTCCCAGATGCCTTGGAGACCATATGCAACGGCGAGGCCCACGGGCTGTCGGACTGACGGACAATTCCCATTTCCTCCATCTTCCTAAATTCCGCCCGTGCCACCACCAGTTTGTCTGGCGGTAGTCTCCTGGCCCGAGCGAAAACGGGAGGGCCCTCGGTGCAGATGTGATGAACCACGCCGTGCTTGGCCGAAGGCGTGTCAAAACGTTGGATGAGCAGCTCTGGAAACTCCGCCAGGATCTCAGCATACGAGTCAGGGGCCGCGACGACGGCCTGGACAGTAGGGCTGGGTGGGGAGGCGATTGTCGGAGCGACGGGCTGCTCGCCGGCGGAGGGTCGGAGGTCGTTACCGCGGACATCAGGGACCAGTGAAAAAGCCCAGAGAAAATCTGCGCCTAGGATCGCTTGTCTGACGTCTGCTATGATGAATGGCCATTCGTACGTGCGGAGGCCTAACACAAGGGACATCTTCCGTATACCGAAAGTGCGAATGGGGCTGCCATTAACCGCGATGAGGGTGGGACCTGTCTTACCTGTTCTGGTTTCGAGGTCGGTCGGCGGCACTATACTGACGATGGCTCCCGTGTCCACCAAAAATTCTGTGTCCGTGAATCGATCGTGGACGTAGAGGCGTCGGTTCTGGCCAATCGTAACTGCCCCTATGTACGATCGGCCGAGGCATTTCCCGGAAGGTACAAGGTGAGCGGCAGTTGCGAGATTCGTTACCCCATCGTAGGTGATAATAGCACCAGCCGCGCTTGTGCGGATCTTTTTGGCGGGCTTTCGGAGAACTGGCGGGAGACGCGGCGCCATCTTGATGTCACTGTGGCGTGGTCACTGATGTCGAGACCTTGTTGATCGAACCGCTTGCCTTGTTTTTAGCCGCTATGAGCGCGTCCGCTTTCGCTGCATATGCTTCGGGGTCCTTAAAAGAACAATCCGTGAGCAGCAGTCGGGCATCCTCAGGAAGCTTCTCTCGGAATGCCTGTTCGAACATAAGGCAATCCGTATGCTCACCGGCTAGCATTATCATTTCGGCCATGAGAACGGACGGCCGTCGATCTCCGGGGTCCGGTAGGTGCAGAAGTCTTGCAGCGCAATCATGCCTATTAAACCCGAAGGTTCGCAGTAACACTTTCTTCATGGCCTCGTACTTGCTTTCCGCAGGCGGATTAACGATGAACCGCATCACGCGTGTGGTCGTCTCCGGTGATAGAGCGCTGACGAGGTAGTAATACATCGTCGAGTCATCCGATATCTTCTTTATATGAAATTGAGCTTCGGTGTGGACAAACCAAGATTGCGGTGAATGTGTCCAAAACAACGGAAGGTGAACGCTTACCGCCCTTAACTCTGGTGTGCCAGGCGCGGCAATCAACAACGAGGCGTCGTGTCCCTGCATAGTCGGTGATCGTCCAGATCACGTCGGGGTCACCAATATGGCGAGTCCGAAAACTTGTTGGTTGTAGAAGAAGTTTATTGCAGCCGCAATATTCGAATACAGAGTTAAACAACAAGGTAAAGGACAACCATCAAAAACTTACTGTCTTCTTCGAAGACTTCGCCGAACTGAACATGTCGGGCGCCAAAAGCGCACATGACCACGCTGGCCAATCAGCGATGTCGCTCTCTGGACCAATCCCCATGGTCGCGTTCACACGTGACCTCGCTGGCCAATCTGAGGGTTCGACGACCCGGACCATTCCCTATGGTCGCTACAATAGCACTTTGGTTAGGCTGCATTTGGAGTATTGCATACAACGCTGGTTGCCCCATTGCAGGAAGCATGTGGAGGTTTTGGAAAGGATGCAGGGTTACCAGAATGAAGCCTGGATTAAGGGGTAATAAGACGTAATAAGACGTAAACATTTTAACTCCCCCTCCCATTCCCACACTGACCTTCCTGTCCTGGGCCTCCTCCACTGGCAGAGTGAAGCCTTACACAAATTGGAGGAACAGCACCTCATATTTCGCTTGGGCGGCTGACAACCGAAGAGTATGATATTGAATTCTCTAACTTCAAGTAACCCTTGGTTTCCCTCTCTCTCTGTCCCCCCCCCCTTCCCGCCCTAGTTCTCTGATTGTATGCCTCCTTGTCACCTTCCCCTCAGCCAACAATGAACTATTCCGCATTTCTTTATCATCGTCTACCTTGATCTGTCATTTTCACACCTTACCCTTCCATATCACTAGAATCCCTCTCCCCTGATTCTCAGTCTGAAGAAGGGTCACCCATTGCTTCTCTCTCCAGAGATGCTGCATGTCCCACTGAGTTACTCCAGCATTTTGTGTCTATCTTCTTTTTAAGAGGTATTGGCTACAGGGAGAGGTTGGACAGACTTGGATTGTTTTGTCTGGAACGTCAGAGGTTGCAGGGAAACCTGAGAACGACATAGGATTACGAGAGCCCTGGATACGGTAGACAGTCCGAACCTTTTTCCCGGGAAAAATCGAATACTAGAGGGCGTAGCTTTAAAGTGAGAGGGGCAACGTTTCAAGGAGCTGTGCAGAGCAATGATTTTACACCAAGGCTGGTGAGTATCTGGGATGTGCTGCAAAGGGTGGTGGTTAAACATATGGTTTAACACACATGTTAAACATCGAAACATATAAGATTATTAAGATTATTAAGAGGTTGGACGCTTTAGAGGCAGGAAACATGTTCCCAATGTTGGGGGAGTCCAGAACAAGGGGCCACAGTTTAAGAATAAGGGGTAGGCCATTTAGAACGGAGATGAGGAAAAACATTTTCCGTCAGAGAGTTGTAAATCTGTGGAATTCTCTGCCTCAGAAGGCAGTGGAGGCCAATTCTCTGAATGCATTCAAGAGAGCTAAATAGAGCTCTTAAGGATAGCGGAGTCAGGGGTATGGGGAGAAGGCAGGAACGGGGTACTGATTGAGAATGATCAGCCATGATCACATTGAATGGTGGTGCTGGCTCGAAGGGCTGAATGGCCCCCTCCTGCACCTATTTTCTATTGTCTATTGTTAAGGCAAATATTATAGTGGCATTGAGAAACATAGAAACATAGAAAATAGGTTCAGGAATGGGCCATTTGGCCCTTCGAGCCAGCACCGCCATCCAATAAGATCGTGGCTGATCATCCAGAATCAGTACCCTGTTCCTTCTTTCTCCCCGTATCCCTTGATTCCGTTAGCCCTAAGAGCTATGAGCTACATTTAACTCTCTCTATTGAGAGACTTTTGGATCGGCATATGGACATGCATGGAATGGATTATGTGCAGGCAGGTAAGAGTTGGTCTTGGCATCATGTCTGGCACAGACATTGTGGGCCGAAGGGCCTGTTCCTGCGCTGTACTGTTCTATGTTCTATATACGTTCTCCAAGGTAATGAAGCAAGGCCTTGCGGTAGGGATGACGTTACCCCCTATTGTGAATACTCATTATCACCGTTAAAATGTTGGCATACATAATAAGAAGCAAAGTAATTCGGAGATACTTTTCTATTGTGTTCCCATTTACTGGGATGTTGGCCTGATTTTCATGACCTCATTTACTTGTGACCATAACAATGATCAGAGAGAGCACACGTTTTTTTCTCCCTTGCCTCTCCCTTGCCTCTGGCAGCACTTTTGAAAACTGCCGCAAAAGAGCAATAACTGAGATACATTCCTCACCTACGCCGTTTGGCCGGAATGAAAGTTAGAAAGAACTGGAAACTAAGGGATTTCTTTCACTATTTAATGTCAATGATAAAACGTGGTTGTGTTTTTGTTTGATAAAGTGTGATATGGATTGCAATTACCTCTGCACCAGCGCTTCTATTCGAGTAACTCTTCGAGTTAGATGGAGCTTTAGGGGCTAGTGGAATCAAGGGATACGGGGAGAAGGCAGGCACAGGTTACTGATTGTGGATGATCAGCCATGATCACTGATGGCGGTGCAGGCTTGAAGGGCCAAATGGCACCTGTTTTCTATGTTTCCGGACAAATAGATTCAGAGTAGAAATTAGAGGTTTTATTATCCACATCTAATATCTCTGGATTTGCGATAACATGATTATTAAAATCATTTGTGTGCAGATAGAAAGCAGCATCTTATTACAAATCAATCCCTTTTGTTTCTGGGGCTCCTATATTGTGTTAATGGAAAGACTTGTACCCACATGTGTAGGGAGGAACTGCAGATGCTGGTTTAAACCGAAGACAGACACAAAAGGCTGGAGTAACTCAGCGGGTCAGGCAGCGTCTCTGGAGAAAGAATAGGTGACGTTTCAGGTCGACACCCTTCTTTAGACTGCGAGTCGGGAACGAGAGATATGGATGGTACTCAGGAGAAATGAATGGAACATATGCAAAAAGCAACGATAATCTAGGAAATGTGGGGCACACAATAGGCCTTTGTGTCGTACAATTGTACAAATGTATTGGATTGCATCTTTCAACATGTTACATCACTCTGAAGAAATGTTTAACTTCCACGAATACAATGGCATAATGAATGGACAATGGCCAAGAATTTGTTTGTAAAGTTGGGTAGATGCTGTGTAAGGGAATGGGGTGGGCATGTGGGGCTTGCCATAAGCTCAGGTATGTAGGTTAATTGGCTGGGTAAAATGTAAAAACTGTCCCTAGTGGGTGTAGGATAGTGTTAATGTACGGGGATCGCTGGGCGGCACGGACTTGGTGGGCCGAAAAGGCCTGTTTCCGGCTGTATATATATGATATGATATGATATGATATGAAAGGGGCCCAAGGCAAAATAATTCAGCCAAGTTCATGAGCAGCCACAAGAGGATGGGGAAAGTGGGAAAGGTGGTCATTTTCTCGTAAGTAGGGAGGTCAGCTTTGAGTTTGGTGGGGGTGGATGAGGCAAGGATTGCTGACAGGTATCAATACAAGAAGGGGCTCACGTTGTCGACCTCCCCGTGGTGAGCCCTGTCAACTGACCTCAGTCAGGCGAATGACAACAAACAGAGACAGCAGAAGCAGAAGCAGCTTCATAACTTCTGCTGCCTCAAACGCAAGAAGAAGAATACAAGAAGAGGAGTTGGATGCATTGTTTCCAGTTGATTTTGCTTCTAGTTGAGTCTGCAGATGCTGGTTTAAACCGAAGATGGACACAAAGTGCTGGAGTAACTCAGCGGGACAGGCAGCATCTCTGGATAAAAGGAATAGGTGACGTTTCGGGTCATTTTGTCTGAAGAAGGGTTCCGAACCGAAATGTCACCTATTCCTTTATATCTAGAGACGCTGCCTGACCCACTGATTTACTCCAGCACTTTGTGTCTATCTCCGACATGGAACCTTGTACGTCTCCATGGAGAGCAGTCAGATTTATACTTTGAGGTTTCATCTAAAAGATGGCAGCTGCAGTAGCTGGGATTTTTTGAGAGTCTGTCTCACTTTTTGTGCATTTCACTGGAGTGGGATTGATCCGACTACATCCGAACTCAAGGCAAGAGCACACTGCTGCCTGAGGCAGCGATGAGAATTTTTCAAAGAGCGCTAACCACCAGAAATGAAGAACTTAAATCTTTACTGTAATCTGTGTGCCACAACCCCAGTTTCAAATCACGGTTCATCAGCCAGGATCACATTGAATGGCGGTGCTGGCTCAAAGGGCCGAATGGCCTACTCCTGCACCTATTGCCTATTGTCAAATATTATCCAGCAAAGATAGACACAAAAAGATGGAGTAACTCAGCGGGTCAGGCAGCATCTCTGGAGAGAAGGCAGAGGAAACAGGCCATTGTTAGCTGTGGGCTAGGTGAAAATGAGTTACAGACAATGAGTCACATCAAGAGAAGCTAGTACAATGGCTTGGGTGGTGAGCTAATAACATTTATTTACATTTACAGAAACAGAAAAATCATTGGTTACATAGTGCTGTGAATTCTGAAATCTTCCAAAAGAACCTTTAATCCTTCTATGAACAAGGTCCATGTGCGTTCATTCTAACTACTATTGTTCCATATTTTTTACCCAGATTAAACATATTTACCCCTATGAAGCTTATGTGGTTGGGCGGTGGGAGGGGGTTGCAGGGGGAAGGGGAATGGGCAATTCTGATTTCATACATATTGGACTAGTGTGAGTGGCCATCTTTTGACTTGGGGCTGTCTGATGGCTGTTTGAATGAAGGGCCTGTCCCACTTAGGCATTTTTTTAGGCGACTGTCATAGTCGTAGCAGATCGCCGAAAAACCAGCGACTGGACCCCCCCTACGACAATGTCTACGACAAGCTACAACAACCTACCACCTAGCCGATGTCAAGCTACGGCAAGCTACCGACAACTGGCGACCCAATCGTCGTGACTTAGGACGTCCACCTACGACCGCACCTACGACAACCTACGACCACGCAGGCGGCAACCTCTGATGACCGAAGTCAACCTACATCTACCCGCGACAAGCTACGACAAACTACGACCCTGTCAGCGACAACCGAAGACAATTCATGTCATTTTGGCCTCCGGTTTTGGCGCCGGTACCTGTCGCTGGTTGACGTAGGTTGACGTAGGTAGTCGCCAATGGAATTCACCGAAGTCAGTACCGGTGACAACCAACGTCACCTGGCGACAACCTGGCGACAACCTACGACAGCGCCTACGTCAGGAGACGTCAAGCTACGATCATTGGCGTCAAACCAACAGTCGCCGAAAATGTTTAAACATTTCAAATCCAGCAGCGACCAGAAAAACGCTACGACTCTTTGGAGACAATTCACGACCGTACAGGCGACACCCCAGCAACCGTGTGGTGACAGCCTAGTCACCTGTAGTCACCTAATAAATTGCCTAAGTGGGACAGGGGCTTAACGAATCGATTTACCAGTGACAAGCAGCTGTGCCATGAATTATACCTTGCCAGTTAGTGCTACATGGCACACAGTTTTACACTGCAGCATCTGATGCCACGATACCTGGTGTATAGACCAGCTCATAGCAAATTTACATCCGTCAAGCCTACCTCATGTATTAACAGACTTGTAGGAATCGCCTTACACAATAGACTGAAGGAATCCAGTTCATCCTGAGATTATATATGCATTTTAGTTTGTATAGGCTGCTGTTATTCAGGAGCCCAAATCAAACTGCTGGAGGAACTCAGCAGGTGGAACAGTATCTGTGCCTTGCTGAATTGTTCCAGCAGTCTGTTTTTACTCCCTGTTCTAGCATCTGCAGTCTCAGGTCGGTCCGTATTAAACTTGGATAATAATTAATATGAATCATCTACGAGCAGACCATTACCACTATTTAATCACAAAGCAAAGCACTGAAGGTGTTGGATTCAATACATTTTATACTCCCATCTTGAGATTTTTAAATAAATACACAGATTTTAAATCTACAGTATTACCATGATATCAGCTCTTTTTTTCTGAAACACAACGTATTTAGCCAAAGATGAGCTGAGCGATGTTTACATTGAAAATTAAATTGAACTTTCAAGGCATGATTGCTGTAAATTTCAAAATGCCAGATGGTGAACAAATGAGGGATAAAGCAATCTGTTAAATGATGGGAAAGACATTTAGCGTTTACAGTTGCCATCTGGTATTACCTGTGTGATTGTGCTCTGTTCAGAGGTTTGACTGTGAAACATATCACACATCCTTACAGTCCAGTAACATAATTTGCAAAGACTTGCCATGTGTCGCAGTGGGATACGTGGCTGTGAGAGTGAAATAGGAAAGGCTCAGTGCAAAAATAAGGTATCAATTACCTTTCCTCATGGAGAGGGAGAGTTGGACAGTATTCTGCATTTTGTTAGCGTACTGTAACCCTGCATAAAGAAGGCCTCTCCATTTCCACTCATATTGGAAGTGGTATGTATTCCTGTTTCCGATTTTTCCGATTGAAATGATGAAATTGCAAAAGAAGAGAAAGGCAAAGTATTGGAGTAATTTGAAGGGCCAGGCTGATAGTTGGTGTCATAGTATGACTAAAGAAATCCATCCCTCTAAGTCACAGTTTCAGTTTAGTTTATTGTCACGTGTACCGAGTACAGCGAGAAGCTTTTGTTATGTGCCATCTAGTCAGCAGAAAGACAACACATGATTACAATCGAGCATTACAGTGTAGGACGGAACTGCAGATGCTGTTTTAAACCAAAGATAGACACAAAAAGCTGGAGCAACTCAGCGGGTCAGGCAGCATCTTAGTTTTTTTAGTTTAGAGATACAGCACAGAAACAGGGCCTTCGGCCAGCGATCCCCACATATTAACACTATCCAACACACACTATGGACAATTTTTACATTTAACAAGCCAATTTACCTGCAGTACATACCCAGATACATGGAATGTGGGAGGAAACCGAGGATCTCGGATAAAACCCACGCGGTCACGGGGAGAACGCACAAACTCCGTACAGACAGCACCCGTAGTCGGGATCGAACCCGGGTCTCCGGCGCTGCAAGCGTGGTGAGTCAGCAAATCTACCGCTGCGCCACCGTGCCGCTCTGGCGAGAAGGAATGGCTGACGTTTCGAGTCGAGACCCTTCTTCAGGCAGTGTACATTGTATTACAGTACATTTACGGTACAGTACCAGGGAATCAAGTACAAGATAAAATGAACACTGAAAGACCACAAAATGGGACCTGTGACACTGTTGCAAATTAGGCAGAATAACTATGATTTAACTTTGCCAACATCGTGTTGATCCAACATCTCTCTAGAGGTCCAGCTGGATTAGGTGGTCTCATTTCACTGTTGCTTTGCATCAGGCACGGTTACATTGCAATTATACTTGGCAATAATCTGGTCCTCGAAGCACAAAGACAACAATCTATCAAACGTGAGACTGCACTGGAGTGCATTCTGCATGTTAATTCAGCCATTCTGTGGTATACTCGAGCAGTTAGCTCCATCTTTTTGATAGACGTCGGGTGGAAGTCATTTTTTAACCAGCACTGTTTGTTGGTTTTGGACAAGAAATTTGACTGGAGGTATTGCAAACATTGATTGGTATTGTCCCAAACAGCTCTCCGCATTGGAAGCTTGGAGCAGATGGTCGACATCTCTGATACTGTGTAAAGGCAGTCAGCACATGTTCAGAATAACGTTCACTCTATAGACAGCAGAGAGACTGTTCCAAATGCAGCAAGCAAAGAGAAAGACTCTCAGAATGCCACCAAGGACACCCTGACACTGGTTTGGTTTAGTTTGGTTTAGTTTAGTTCAACTCCAGAGACGTACAGGTTTGTAGGTTAATTGGCTTGGTATAAATGTAAATTGTAAAGTGTGTGTAGGATAGTGTTAGTGTGTGGGGATCGCTGGTCGGTTTGGACTCAGTGGGCTGAAGGGCCTGTTTCCGCACTGTATCTTTAAACTAAACTGAACTAAACTAAAACAAACTTTCCAGGTAACAACTTCTTTTCGGAGGGAGTAACAGCATATAGGAGATTAATGCAAAGTTGTAACTGTAATTGAAGAAATTCATTGTTTTCACCAGTGTTGCCAAAATAACCATTCCTCTCAGGTGCACGATTCAGTCCTCCCAGCCTACTCATCTCCTCTCTTCTTTCCACCATCCCGAAGTGCACCCTGATTAATATCATCCTCGGTCGAGACCCTTGTTCAGTGCTCCCTCTCCCACCAATCCCACCTGACACTCTACGTCTCAATAGACAATAGACAATAGACAATAGGTGCAGGAGTAGGCCATTCAGCCCTTCGAGCCAGCACCGCCATTCAATGCGATCATGGCTGATCACTCTCAATCAGTACCCCGTTCCTGCCTTCTCCCCATACCCCCTCACTCCGCTATCCTTAAGAGCTCTATCCAGCTCTCTCTTGAAAGCATCCAACGAACTGGCCTCCACTGCCTTCTGAGGCAGAGAATTCCACACCTTCACCACCCTCTGACTGAAAAAGTTCTTCCTCATCTCCGTTCTAAATGGCCTACCCCTTATTCTTAAACTGTGGCCCCTTGTTCTGGACTCCCCCAACATTGGGAACATGTTATCTGCCTCTAATGTGTCCAATCCCCTAATTATCTTATATGTTTCAATAAGATCCCCCCTCATCCTTCTAAATTCCAGTGTATACAAGCCCAATCGCTCCAGCTTTTCAACATCTGCTCACCAATGATTCAAAACAGGCAGATAGATACAAAATGCTGAAGTACCTCAGCGGGACAGGCAGCATCACTGGAGACAAGGAATGGGTGACAATCAGGGTCAAAATCCTTCTTCAGCCAAACAGGCACGATTAAGGTCTAAGGACCTTAAAACTGCCAACTGTCGAAACATCCTATCCTTTCTTGGAGGATAAAGCCAGGCACAACACTAAACAATGGGACGTTGGGCTCTCTTCTACAACTGCCGATCCAGAAAGAAGTATACAGGTCTTGAATAGAGTAAGGCTCTCATAACTGGCCCCGCTGCAAGAGGTAGACAAGCAAGAGGTCTGATGAAAGAGGTCTCAACACGAAAAGTCACCTGTTCCTTTCCCCTGGAGATGCTGCCTGACCCACTGAGTTACTCCAGCTTTTTGTGTCTATGGTTTAAGCCAGCATCTGCAATTCCTTCCAACACTGCAGCAAGAGTTGTCAGGTATTGTTTTTCCACATAACTCTGTTTCCTCTATTACCTGTATCTCACCCCACACTGCACGCATAATAACGTGCAGATTGCCAGTTTTCCAATAAACCTGTAATGCAATGTTTTCTCCTTTGAGAACATATGTCCCATGCACACTTAGGTAGGATGCTTTGCATGCAATGAAGCTGATTAGCTAATAAGCCACAACAAATTTACTGTTGAAAGCTGCATAAAAGAAATCATGCCCCAGAGATGTTGAAGTTATTGAAATAAATCCACAAAGTTAATTCTGTTGGGCCCTGGAGTATGAAGGAAATGATAAAGCTAAATCGACTTCTACCTTCCAAGTGGGGGAGAAGTTAGTTCTGTTATTGCCATTGGTGGAGGCAATGAAAGATGTTCTCAACATATAAGGCGGAGGCGATCTTGGTAATAGTTAACACTGACGGAAAGAATGCAGATCTATCAGATCAAGTTGCAACTCTGATTTGATTCCAGTGATAGTTTAGTTTAGTTTAGTTTATTGTCACCTGTACTGAGGTACAGTGAAAAGCTTTTGTTGCGTGCTATCCAGTCAGCAGAAAGACAATGCATGATTACATTCGAAGGTAGACACAAAATGCTGGAGTAAGTCAATGGGACAGGCAGCATCTCTGGAGAGAAGGAATGGGTGACGTTTTGGGTCAAGACCCTTCTTCAGTGATACCACTTTAGATCTTAACATTCCATCTGACGCCCTTAAACTCAAGCAACCCACGCCGTGCATTTAGCCACTTGAAGGTGTGTCACTTCCACAATGTAAAGAGATTGTCTGCAGCTTTCAGACCAGTTTTGGGAGGGTTCTTATGGCTATTCCCGCAAGTCTGCCTACTCTTGGTTTCTCCATATAGTTTCAGGTCTCTCGGACTATGGTCTGTGTTGTGGCACAGGTGCTTAAGGAGAGTGCAATCATCAGCACTTCTCTGTTAATCAGTTGGGCTCCACTTAAAAGCAACTACATCTGAGAAAATGAATGAAGGAACTCAGAGCAGGGCAAATTGCTAGATAACAGTAGAGGAGGAGAATGGAGATGCTCTCAGATGGTGATCTGTCCAACTTAACATCCACCTTTGTTTTCTGTACCAAGATGCATCATACTACATTTCTGCACAGTAAATGAATATTAGTTTGGTTTAGTTTAGAGGTACAGGGCTGAAACAGGCCCTTCGGCCCACCGAGTCCACTCTGACCACAGTGATTCCTGCACATTAACACGACCCTACACACACTAGGGATAATTTTACATTTACACCAAGCCAATTAACCTACAAACCTGTACATCTTTGGAGTGTGGGAGAAATCCGAAGATCTCGGAGTAAACCCACGCAGGTCATGGGGAGAACGTACAAACTCTGTACAGACTATCACCCGCAGTCGGGATTGAATCCGGGTCTCTGGCGCTGTAAGGCAGTAGTTACGCCCTGAGAGAGATGAATTATGGGGCGGTGAAATTGTGTCATTTCCTAGTAGCTGGGGTTGATGATAACATGACAATAACACTCCACTGCCTATTCTAAGAAGCACCTCTAATTATATGTAATTTATAACTGAAATAAGGCAGTGTTTATGTGAAAATCACTGCCGTGATACAAGAAAGTGTATGCAGGAGCAGCAATATCATTATTGATCTCAAAATTATTGATCAGCACTATTGATCTCAAGCTCCTACCTGCTTAGAAACAAGGGACATAAAAGTTCATGCAGTCAATCTTACCATTAAACTGTATCCTTTCAAATGGGTAAAAATATGAGATCAATAGTGGTCAATAGTTCTTTATTTGTCACATATGTAATTGCACCGTAAAATTTATTTTGCATATATTACACATGCGGGTGCCACCATTTTTGACGCCGTTATTGAAAAGTCCAATGTCCAGTGGGCCCACGCTCTCGATATACTGGAGCAGTTCCTGTGAACCGACGTCCCTCTCCTCTCCTTGCCCGGCCATCTTTGTGTCTCAGGGGGTGCCTCCTGCAGCGAAACTGAAGGTGCTGGAGGCATTACCCCGTTTCACCCTCCTGCCGGTCCCTGCTCCTCGCGCCCGATGTCTCCAGCCCCTTCCCGGTGACACTGTCTGCCGAACCATTGGCGCGGGTCCTTGGTCCCGCTAAGCACGAGCCTTCGGATGGGGTTCCAGATCCTGCTGATCACGAGACTCCGGCAGGGTCCCTTGTCCCGCCGACTGCGAGCCTTCGGGCGGGTTCCCAGTCCCGCCGGAGACCACGGCAGGCAGGCCAGGCCTACCAGACGTGTCCTCTGAGGTCCGGCCTGCTTGCCGGCAGCGTCCCGTTCTGCCATTGGGGATGGTGCTCTGCCATTGATATGTTTGTGGAGATATGTTTGGGCTGCACGGTGGCGCAGCGGTAGAGTCGCTGCCTTACAGCGAATGCAGCGCCCGGTGACCCGGGTTCGATCCCGACTACGGGGGCTGTCTGTACGGAGTTTGTACGTTCTCCCCGTGACCTGTGTGGGTTTTCTCCCCGATCTTCAGTTTCCTCCCACACTCCAAAGAAGTACAGACTTGTAGATTAGTCCGTAGTGTGTGTAGGATGTCCGTAGTGTGTATAGGATAGTGTTAATACACGGGGATCGCTGGTCGGCGCGGACCAGGTTGGCTGAAGGGCCTGTTTCTGCACTGTATCTCTAAACTAAACTAAGCTAAACTAATTATGCTAATGATTTACAAATGCACATGCACAGTGAAATATTTAAGTCTTATAGGGAAAGACCATTCAAGAGTGGTTAGCAAGATTGGTTGATAGATTGAATGAAAGATACAGCATGGAAACAATCAGGCTACCTAACCACCGACCACCTGCCCACACTACTTCAATGGTACTTCATTGTTTCATGTGGCTTGGGACCATGAAATTGCTTTTTTGCATGCAGTTCAGTAAAAATATACACACCACTATAAACAGGTAAGTCATAAGTAAATCATAAGTGATAGGAGTAGAATTAGGCCATTCGGCCCCTCAAGCCTATTCCGACATTCAATCATGACTGGTCTATCTCACCCTCCTAGCCCCATTCTCCTGCCTTGTCCCCATGACCCGTACCAATCAAGAATCTTGATTCAATCATACTTAAGCACAAGAGTGTAGGAATCATAGATTATAGCCAGGCAGTGCACAAAAGTCGTCATGTTTCCATTTTGTACCGTTCAAGTACAAAGTTGTTGAAAATGTAGGGTCTTAACTTGTCATTAAAGGCTGTTTGTCCTGACAGTGGCACTGCTGCTGTCCGTGTCGCTGGAGTTCATGTCCGAACCACGAGCTCCATCTCCTCTCATCCTTCTAAATTTCAGTGTATACAAGCCTAGCCGCTCCAGTCTTTTAACATATGACAGTCCCGCCATTACGGGAATTAACCTAGTAAACCTACGCTGCACGCCCTCAATAGCAAGAATATCCTTCCTCAAATTTGGAGACCAAAACTGCACACAGTACTCCAGGTGCGGTCTCACTAGGGCCCTATACAACTGCAGAAGGACCTCTTTGCTCCTATACTCAACTCCTTTTGTTATGATCAACCCATCTTTTACCAGTTAGCAAGTTAGCGGGTTCCTGTGGCTGAACCAGACAGCCGTTATCGAAAGAACAGAGCAAAACAAACATTTTGAGTGTCGTTGCAATGTCTGGTCACACAGGTACATGAAGCATTGATGCAGTGGAAGCACATTTGGCAAGGGTGAAATAGGAATGTAATGTGTCGAGTAGGTTGACAGATGACACAATGTACTGCAAGCCCCAGTAGGCAACGTCCTTTAGATGCACTAGATTTGTGAGAAAAAAACTGCTTGACAGATAATCTCTCGTCGGGCAGCATGGTGTACTGAGTTCAGCACGTTAGATAATTAGGATCATGAGGTGAAGGCTGCAAATGTGACAGCCTTCCCAGAGAAAAACAAAATCTATTTTGAAAATCTTACCTTAGACTTCCACAGTGCTTGAAAGATTAGCACCTTGTCTTGTGCCTAACCCCGAGATATAATTAGCAACTTAATATAGTGTAGATAAATGGTGGCAATAATTGGTGTCAAGCTGGAAGCAAAAAAAACATAAAATGCGCAAAGACTGACCATTACTTCCCGACGAGAGACGGCAGCATCACGTTTATCTTTGGAAACGAGTGTTCTTACAGCGTAATCAAAAGAAGAATTTGTGAGTGGCATGTCAAGTGGCACATAACCATTGGCACCCTGTTGTATAATGACAGCTAGATGTTCATTTTAATTGTGCTCTCTCATCGTCTCTTCTGACGACAATGTAATATTCTTGTTTCCAACACAAAGAGTGAGTGCTACATCGAGAGCGCCAAAAGTTCACGCAACAAAAGAGCACGTGGCCGTATTTTCTTCGGATGTTATTAATAATAGATGTTATTAATAGTAAAGAAGTTGATACGAGCTGAAATGGAATGAAGGATTGGAAACCACAAGGATTCTCCTCCCATTTTATCAGCAGGCTTGGCCTTACTCAGAGAGTGGGAGAGTCGAGGGCCAGAGGTCATAGCCTCAGAATTAAAGGACGTTCCTTCAGGAAGGAGATGAGGAGGAATTTCTTCAGTCAGAGGGTGGTGAATCTGTGGAATTCTTTGCCACATAAGGCTGTGTAGGCCAAGTCCAATGGATATTTTAAAGAGAGAGACAGATTCTTGATTAGTAAGGGTGTCAGGGGTTATGGGGAGAAGGCAGAAGAATGGGGTTAGGAGGGAGAGGCCGACATCGGGAGCTCCGGCAGCGGCAGCGTGTTCGCCCGCCCCGAATTGCGGGGCTTGGGTCGGCCCGCCACGGACCTTTCACCGTCCGGCGGGGGCTTCAATATCGGGAGCCCCGACCGCCCCGACGTGGCAACTCCAACAGCCTGACCGCGGGACAAGACGGCAGGGAAGTGAAAAAGACATTTTGGCCTTCCATCACAGTGAGGAGGGACTGGAGGAGACTCACTGTGATGGATGTTTCTTTTTGTTTGGTGTTAGTTGTGATTGTATGTGTTATTGCATTTTTATTGATTAATCTTATTGGTCTTATTGTTCAACTGCGGGTAATGTTTCATTTCACTACACATTTATGTGTATGTGACAAATAAACGACTATTGACTATTGACTATTGAGATACAGTAGATTAGCCATTATTGAATGGCGGAGTAAACTTGATGGGCCAAATGCCCTAATTCTACTCCTGTTACTTATGACGTTACTTACTGATTATAATGAGCTAAAAGCTTGCTTGTCAAGAATTATGCAACTATTTTGTCCAGATTACAGCCTGAAACAATTGTAAAACTGTCACTGGAGCCCATCATCGCGATCCTTGTGAAACAAGTTGTCAGTGCAACTCAGCATGTCAGGCAGCATCTGTGGAGACTCTGGGATGGTCGATGTTTTAGGTCATGGCACTCTTCCAGTTTATGCGGTCTTTGATATATTTTCCAACTGCAAGTTAAACAATGTAAGTATAATCATGTGCTATTAACATGTAGCAAAATTGAACCGATGTGAAAAGTGAAGTAAGGCGGAGTTAGGTTTGAATCCCAGCCTCTGGTTTCAAAGTTACAGGTGACTCGAGTGAGTCTGACAGTCATTCAATACATGCCTTCATAAAAGAGTTAGGGAGAAAGCATAGAAGTCATTAACAATATCTAAACCCAACCAGTAAATTGATTTAATTATTTTTATAAACGTTCCTGTTTCCTCCAAAGCAATAGGATACGATACGGTAGGACTTTATTTATTCAAGGAGGGAAATTGATCTGCCAACAGTCATAAAAACCCAAAATACATGCAACATGAAATTAATGTGACGAGTGGATTGGGGATGTGCAAAGATTGGGGAAGGGGGGGGGGCTGGGAGGGGGGGAGGAGGGGGGGGAGGAGGGGGTGGAGTCAATCTACCCCACGACAGAAGGGCAAGGAGCTACTGTTTGATAGCCACAGAGAAAGATAATGCTGCCTTACAGCGCCGGAGACTCCGTGCTGTCTGTACGGAGTTTGTACGTTCTCCCCGTGACCTGCGAGGGTTTTCTCCAGGAGCTCCGGTTTTCTCCCACATTCCAAAGACGTACAGGTTTGTAGGCTTGGTAAAAATTGTAAATTGTCCCTAGTGTGTGTGTAGGATAGTGGTAGTGCGCGGGGATCGCCGGTCGGCGCGGACTGAGTGGGGCCGAAGGGCCTGTTTCCGTGCTATTTCTCTAAACTAAAACTAAACTAAGGAAAGGCACATTCCGATAGGATGAGAAGAGATTTGGAATCCAAACTGGGAAGGCAAAATTGTAATTGCACAAGGCAAGGAGTTGAAGTAGAGATGTTTCAGCTGGAGTCGAACCACATTCCTATGAGGGAGAAGGATTGAGAAAGTAACGTCAGATAACCAAGCATTTGCAGTAAAATAGAGCAGAACCAAGAAAATTCAGAGCTGAAGTAACAGAATCCAAAAACACATTCCAAGGGCATGTAAACAGAAGAGGAGTTGTAAGAGATAAAATGGAGACGTATTAATAGAGACAGAGGGCAAGTACAAGGCATTAAGTGAACACTCGATTTAGATTTTAGATTTCGAGATACAGCGCAGAAACAGGACATTCGGCCCACCGGGTCCGCGCCGCCCAGCGATCCCCGCACATTAACACTATCCTACACACACTAGGGACAATTTTTACATTTGCCCAGCCAATTAACCTACATACCTGTACATCTTTGGAGTGTGGGAGGAAACCGAAGATCTCGGAGAAAACCCACGCAGGTCACGGGGAGAACGTATAAACTCCGTACAGACAGCGCCCGTAGTCAGGATCGAACCTGAGTCTCCGGCGCTGCATTCTCTGTAAGGCAGCAACTCTACCGCTGGGCCACCGTGCCATTTTGTTAGGAGCAATTTCAGTCTGACCATCAGGCTGAATGGTGTGCCGATGAACACGACATAGAAGAATATTTCCTCTTGGGAGTCCAGAAATAAACTCTAAACCTTATCCCAGGGAGTGAACATTAGGCACAATAATTTCTGGAGGCAAATTGCATTTTTCAAAGGAAGTATCCAGCTTATCTACAAATTCTGATATTTAGAAATAGTTACAAGAGATGGAACCTTATATAAATATAATTCCTGGATTTGGAAGTGGTGTTGCAAGCAAGTTCTGCTCCCAACAATAGCTTTTCACTGTAACTCGGTACATGTGACAATAAACTCAACTCAACTCAAATGAATATTTTTCATCAAGCAGTCTCCGCAAAGGACTATACACCGATCAGCCAAAATATTACGACCTGATGAGCCAAAACATTATGACCACCGGCCTAATTTGCTGCTGGTCCTCCGTGTGCAGCCCCATACGCAGCAGGGTACGATGCACTGTGTATTGTGACACATTCCTCCCGTGACCACCATTAATATTTTCTGTGACTTGTGCCACAGTCGACCTTCTGTCGGTTCGGACCAGACGGGATAGCCTTCGATGCCCTCGCGCATCGATGAGCCTTGGGCGCCCAACACCCTGTCGCCAGTTTGTGATTTGTCCCTCCTCGGACCACTGTCGGTAGGTACTCACCACTGCTGATCGGGAGCACCCCACAAACCTTGCCGTTTCACAGATGCTCTGACCCAGTCGTCTGGCCATAACAATTTGGCCCTTGTCAAAGTCGCTCAGGTCTTTACTCCTGCCCATTTCTCCTGCATCCAACCCATCAACTTCAAGAACTGACTGTTCACTTGCTGCCTAATATATCCCACCCCTTGACAGGTGCCATTGTAACAAGATAATCAATGTCATTCACTTCACCTGTCAGTGGTCATAATGTTTTGGCTGGTCGGTGTATAATTAAGATTCTGAATAAGATACAAATCGCTAAAGAGGAGGTGCTGGAAAGTGGATAAATCACCCAACCCAGAGGGGATGCATCCGTACTGCAGAGGGAATTAAATGTGGAAATTGTAAAGGTCCTGCTTATCCTCATTCAAATCTCTGACGATATCGGCGTGGTACCTCAGCACCTTCGAGACGTGGTTTCTGTGATAAACCCAGAAAAACGTGGAGGCTTTGAAGGTGGAGCGTCAGAATTTTACCAAAGTCTTTCTCGGGATGAGAGACTTTTGTTATGTGAATACATTGAAGAAGTCAGAATGGTTTGCAATTACCTCTGATCTTTCACATCATGAAGAAACTGTTCCCATTGCTGAAGGGGACAACACAAGGGGACATGGAATGAAAAGGAAGTATAAGTGACGTGGTGAAACTGCTTTCACACAGCAACAGTTTAGGTTCTGGAGTGCGCTGTTGAGATATTGGTGGAGGCAGGTATGACTATGGCTTGTATCAGCCATATTGCAGCTGCCTACAGAACATTGCAAAGAATCACAAGGAAAGGCTGGCATTCCCTTTATCCTCTCCCTCCTCTCCACTTGCTGTTTTACAGCACTGGCAATCTACCTAATGGCTGGATTAGAGTCATAGTTTTGGTCTCCAAATTTGAGGAAGGATATTCTTGCTATTGAGGGCGTGCAGCGTAGGTTTACTAGGTTAATTCCCGGAATGGTGGGACTGTCATATGTTGAAAGACTGGAGCGACTAGGCTTGTATACACTGGAATTTAGAAGGATGAGAGGAGATCTTATCGAAACGTATAAGATTATTAAGGGGTTGGACACGTTAGAGGCAGGAAACATGTTCCCAATGTTGGGGGAGTTCAGAACAAGGGGCCACAGTTTAAGAATAAGGGGTAGGCCATTTAGAACTGAGATGAGGAAAAACTTTTTCAGTCAGAGAGTTGTGAATCTGTGGAATTCTCTGCCTCAGAAGGCAGTGGAGGCCAATTCTCTGAATGCATTCTAGAGAGAACTAGATAGAGCTCTTAAGGATAGCGGAGTCAGGGGGTATGGGGAGAAGGCAGGAACGGGGTACTGATTGAGAATGAGCAGCCATGATCACATTGAATGGCAGTGCTGTCTCGAAGGGCCGAATGGCCTCCTCCTGCACCTATTGTCAATTGTCTATTGATACTGTGTGGAAACAGGCCTTTCGGCCCAACTTGCCCACACTGGCCAACATGTCACAGCTACACCAGTCCCACCTGCCTGCGTTTGGAGAAATATCCCTCCAATCTTGTCCTATCCATGTACCTGTCTAACTGTTTCTTAAACATTGGGATAGTCCCAACCTCAACTACCTCCTCTGGCAGCTTGTTCCATACACCCACCACCCTTTGTGTGAAAAAGTTACTCCTCAGGTTCCTATTGTATTCCCATTGTGGAGGTCACATGAACTCAATTGGGGATCTCTGGATAGACGGGAGATCATGGCCATGGCCAAGTCCTTCGATCTCCCTTCTATCCAGAGATCTCCAATGGAGTTCATGTGATAGCTAAGATAGACACAAAATGCTGGAGTAACTCAGCGGGACAGGCAGCATCTCTGAGTAGAAGGAATGGGTGACGTTTTGGGTCGAGACCCTTCTTCAGACTCTATGTGATAGCCATGCTGCTTCGCATGTTGAAGGAGGTATGAATGCGGAGCAAATGCTCTACTCTTTGTGACTGGAACTACACAGGGTCTTCAGGAGCCAGATGATCAGGGCCCTTGTCTCCAAACGGCCACTGCGGTTCCTCAAGTATTGAGAGCAGGGCTGACATTGCAACGTGATGGCACCCACAGAAAATGGACAAGAGCTGTTAGTTCTGCATTCTTACTGAGCACAGGAGCATCAAATATACCACTGCCCTGCACGAACACAACAAGACAATGTGAGTCGTGTTAGACGGCGCACCATGCAATATGTTTCAATCAAACCAAAGATACTAGAGGAGCAAGATAGACCGCTCGACCCTAAAAACCGTAGTATGTATGTCATGGCGCCATTTTAGTAGGCAGAAACTTGCAGAAACATATGAAAAGAAAAATAACAAAAATCTGTGAGTTGATAGATGAGATATATTCTGCATTTTAATGGTATCATCACACATACTGTTCCCCCAAAACACTGATTACACTGCGAGAGGCATAGCGATTGGCGGGTTTTTCCTACTAAAATGGTGGGGGTTACGCTCCTTTGCGTACTACACTTCAGTATAGGCGATATCAACGGAGTGGTCCATCTTGTTCCTCTAGTATCTTTGAATCAAACTGAATCTCAAAGTACTCAGAAACCAATTGAACTGCCATAGGTACTTAACTCCGATCTGCACATGGTAACTCTGGGTTGAGTTCACTCCATGTCATAGAACCAGACAATGGCGGAAACACAAAGCAGTTAGCGTCTGTGGAGAAAGAAACAGAGTTTAACATTCCCAGCCGATGAACTGGTAAAAATAGAAACCAGCATTTCTAAGGAAGGGATGGATATTGACAAATGGAAATGTTGATAATTGCTGTCGGTGGAAACCAAGTGTAACTGAAGACACTCATGGTGTTGGTGGCAGGGAGAGTGGAGAAAGTCTGGTAATTGCAACTGAGCAGTCTGGATGAGAATGTGGGTGGCAGTACAGTTGCTGCCTTACAGCGAATGCAGCGCCAGAGACCCAGGTTCGATACCGACTACAGGCGCTGTCTGTACGGAGTTTGTATGTTCTCCCCGTGACCTGCGTGGGTTTTATCTGAGATCTTCGGTTTTCTCCCATACTCCAAAGACGTACAAACTCTTCAAGTTAATTGGCTTGGTAAAAATTGTCCCTCGTGGGTATAGGATAGTGTTAATGTGCAGGGATCGCTGGTCGGCGCGGACCCGATGGGCCAAAAGGGCCTGTTTCCATGCTCTATCTCTAAACTAAAGATGTAAATTGACAGATTTGAATGAATGTGGAGGAGAGACAAAAAAAAAAGTACACGGATTATGTGATAAAATTACTGCATTTGCTGGAGGTCTGATATAAAGGGATGGTGGAATTCTCGAGCTACTCCTTTGCAAATAGAAAGAATAGAATTTGCATGACATGCTGAAGGCCTTTCATTAGCTCTCGTGCCTCTTCTGCCATCAGAAGTGGCCAGTTCCCTCACGACCAGGAATGGCTGGCTATCTGAAATGGATGAGTCCAGAGGAATTGAGGTAATGAGGTATTGAGGAATTGAGGTAATTGAGGTATTGTACTTCATCAGACCATAAGAATGTGTTCATTGAACTGATGTTGGACTTCATTGGCAGAGTGCAGGAGGTCAAAGACTTTATGACATTCCCTTTTGCATAATTATCAAAACGATTCCACAGTCTAATGAAACATAGGATCTGGTTCAGAAATTTAAAAAGAAACCAATATTATAAGAACACAATAATTAATAACTCAATAGTTTACAAAAGATTAATATGAATTGCTCTTGTCCATCATTGTAGCAGTTAGGACACTTAGCTCATTTGTTTTAAACAGGAAAACCAATTTTATTAATTTAATGGACAAAAAGTAATTAGGCTCATCCATATTAACATTTTGCATTCGGAGGTTTTATTTTTTTCAATGCCCTTTGGGTTTTTTGCTCAGTTAGGTTTGCAATCCAGTAGAAAACTATTCACTGGTAAATTAAAAGCAAATTGCAACAAAGCTATCAGACACTTTCCACTCTCAAGGCGGCAGTACCTCTTGCATCGTGATAGTTATCTTGTGTAAGCTAATTAGAAAATAGCATGAATACAAGGTGGGTGTTAAGGGAGGCTCACTGACTTTTCGTGTGCACTGTGTTTTACTTTCCAGACCATTGTCGGAGTTTCAGCACTACCTCAATGATAAGTGACTCATGCACATGTTTGAATCTTTGCATGGCCTGGCCAATTCCTATCTCCACAGAAGAGGCGAATATCCGCATTTATACAATAAGTGGCACGGTGAGAGGAATAGAGGAATAGATTGGGTAAATGCACAGAGTTTCTTGCCCAGAGTAGGGGAATCGAGAACTAGAGGACATAGGTTTAAAGTGAGAGGGGTGGGGGGGGGGGATTGGAAATTTAACAGGAACCTGAGGGGTAACTTTTTTACCAAAAGGATAGTCGGTGTGTGGAATAAGCTGCCAGAGGAAGTAATTGAGGCAGGTATGATTGTAACGTTGAAGAAACATTTATTTAGGTGCGTGGACAGGATAGATTTAGAGGGATATGGACCAAACGCAAGCAGGTGGGACTAGTGTCGATGGGGCATGTTGGTCGATATGGGCAGGTCTCTCCCTCTCCCTCTCCCTCTCCCTCTCCCTCTCCCTCTCCCTCTCCCTCTCCCTCTCCCTCTCCCTCTCCCTCTCCCTCTCCCTCTCCCTCTCCCTCTCCCTCTCCCTCTCCCTCTCCCTCTCCCTCTCCCTCTCCCTCTCCCTCTCCCTCTCCCTCTCCCTCTCCCTCTCCCTCCCCCTCCCCCTCCCCCTCCCCCTCCCCCTCCCCCTCCCCCTCCCCCTCCCCCTCCCCCTCCCCCTCCCCCTCCCCCTCCCCCTCTCCCTCTCCCTCTCCCTCTCCCTCTCCCTCTCCCTCTCCCTCTCCCTCTCCCTCTCCCTCTCCCTCTCCCTCTCCCTCTCCCTCCCCCTCCCCCTCCCCCTCCCCCTCCCCCTCCCCCTCCCCCTCCCCCTCTCCCTCTCCCTCTCCCTCTCCCTCTCCCTCTCCCTCTCCCTCTCCCTCTCCCTCTCCCTCCCCCTCCCCCTCCCCCTCCCCCTCCCCCTCCCCCTCCCCCTCCCCCTCCCCCTCCCCCTCCCCCTCCCCCTCCCCCTCCCCCTCCCCCTCCCCCTCCCCCTCCCCCTCCCCCTCCCCCTCCCCCTCCCCCTCCCCCTCCCTCTCCCTCTCCCTCTCTCCCTCTCCCTCTCCCTCTCTCTCTCCCTCCTACTTTCCTTCTCCTTATCATTCTCTTTCTTTCCTACACCATCCTCCAACCATAGCTTGTGGAAGAAGTAAAACATTGGATGGAAAATCTTGTTCTTTCTCCATACCCTATGAATTGATAGCCATTTCTCCCACCAAATCTTTCAGCCATGCAGCCAATTCTCTCTACCTATTTAGCCCATGCCCACGTGCAGAATCCTAGGTAGTAATGTAGGGTTTAAAACCATTGTGGTTGTCTATGTTAATTTAATGCTAAGTGCTCGTATTTCCCCAGGAGGATCTCTTTCCTAGCTCGAAAAGTGTAGAAAGGAACTGCAGATGCTGGTCTAAACCGAAGATAGACACAAAAAGCTGGAGTAACTCAGCGGGACAGGCAGCATCTCTGGAGTGAAGGAATGGGCGACGTTTCGGGTCGAGACCCTTCTTCAGATTGGTCTGAGCCAGTCTGGAGCAGTCTGAAGAAGGATCACATCTCGAAACGTCGCCCATTTTTTTCTCTCCAAAGATGCTGCCAGTCCCGCTGAGTTACTCCAGCTTTTTGTGTCTATCCTATCTTTCCTAGCTCCATCTCTGCTTTTAGTACCTGTGTGGACCGCAAAACTCCATCTTTCCTCTTGCTCTCCAAGTTCATCTCTAACCAAAGGGGAATGTCCTCAACCCTGACACGTAGCCTTTGAGATGTTTGATGCCGATGGGATTTTACAATGCTGGACTGTGCCCCTTTACTGCGCTAATAATCGTACCCATACACTTCCATTTCTAGGGCACTTTCTTTCCTTGGAAATGCATGGTTTGTTGCTATGGAAATAGCTTTAAGCATGCAAAGCACACATGAAAACCGCCTAACAGCATCTAATGAGTTCTAAAATCAAATGTTAAGGAGTATATACTGTGACCTACTTGTATTCCTAGTATTTCTCGCTGTTTCACGATACTGTGCAGGCTAAATTTAAAAAGCACCCTGAATTATAAATAATGGTTTTACAACGCAGTTAACCAAATAAGTACGTGAATAACGTTAAGTGATCTGACTTCAATCACATTTTTGCTAAGTTCTAGACAACAGTATTTTAATAAGTGAATGATTGCAACAAGTCAAATCAACACACGTTTACGAGCCCATTCAGTGTTCCCACGTTGACGACCTGTGGATATTAACAAACCTATTTGTGTACAGAGCAATATGCACTCCTAAAAAATAAAGCCAGCGGGTTGGAAGGTTGTCAAACTCCACAACTGCACTGCAGTCAAAAATCACCATATTGCTCGGTCGAAAACATTGTTGCATATGCAAAGACAAAACATGGCGGCGGCGTGGTGCAGCGATAGAGTTGCTGCCTTGCAGCGCCCGAGACCCGGGTTTGATCCTGACTACGGGTGCTGCCTGTATGGAGTTTGTACGTTCTTCCTGTGACTGCGTGGGTTTTCTCCGGGTGCTCCGGTTCCTTCCACACTCCAAAGACGTACGTTTGCCGGCTTCGGTAACATTGTAAATTGTCCCCAGTGTGTGTAGGATAATGTTAGTGCGCGGGGATCGCTGGTTGGCGCGGAATCGGTGGGCCGAAGGGCCTGTTTCCCTGCTGTTTCTCTAAACTAAACTAACGTGTTTGTTGCTGGTACCCGAAGGCTGGCATTTCCTTGAAACCCCACTTTGAGAAATTAATACATGACGTTGCCTTCTGAAGAAAGTTGAGCGAACAACAACTGTTTTTTGTTTTAAACTATTGGTTCACATAATGGGCAAATAAATATCTTATGAATGTTGTGAGGTTCAATGAGTTGTCACAAAATAATCTGGAGGCTATGCTTTTTACGTTAGCATTATCCTATCTGAAATAATCCTATCTGATATTGGTGGTACATTCAACTATTTTATATTTATGATATTCTTTCGGCCATCTTTAATATCACATGGCAATAAAATGTAGCATAGGGATTTGCAATTACAAGGATTTTGGGCTGAAATCTAAAGAATCAGACACATCGCACATAATGATTGCAACACAAGGATTCATTGCAGTGTGAGTTCCTGCTTAAAATTGCTGTAAGAACATCCTATTCAATATCCTCAAAATCATTTTATGGGATGTAATGTTTCCAAGGAAAGAGACCGTGAGAAAACCTAATGAAGCAAGAATGTACAAATATATTTTCAGCATTCGGACTGAGCATAAACACATCAGTCATGATATGTAATATGGATTTGTATGGCAGAAAAAGACAAAGTTTGAGGAAATAAAAAGGTAAGCCAAAAGGACTAAATAGTTTGATGAGACAAAATGTAAACAATTACGGAGTTTAAATGATTAAAAAGTAAATTATTAAAAGTATTCAGACCCCTTCACTTTTTCCACATTTTGCTACGTTACAGCCTTATTTTAAAATGGATTAAATTCTTTTTTTTTATCATCTATCTACACACAATACCCCATGATAAAAAAAGTGAAAACAGGCGTTTAGAAATATTTGCATAGTAATTAAAAAGAAATAACTGAAATATCACATTTACATAAGTATTCAGACCCTTTACTCAGTACTTTGTTGAGGCACCTTTGGCAGCGATTACAGCCTCAAGTCTTCTTGGGTATGACGCTACAAGCTTGGCTCACCTGTATTTGGGTAATTTCTCCCATTCTTCTCTGCAGATCCTCTCAAGCTCTGTCAGGTTGGATGGGGAGCATCGATGCACAGCTAATTTCAGATCCCCCCAGAGATGTTCGATCGGGTTCAAGTCCGGGCTCTGGCTGGGCCACTCAAGGACATTCACAGACTTGTCACAAAGCCACTCCTGCGTTGTCTTGGCTGTGTGCTTAGGGTCGTTGTCCTGTTGGAAGGTGAACCTCCGCCCCAGTCTGAGGCCCAGAACGCTCTGGAGCAGGTTTTCATCAAAGATCTCTCTGTACTTTGCTCCATTCATCTTTCCCTCGATCCTGACTAGTCTCCCAGTTCCTGCCGCTGAAAAACATCCCCACAGCTTGATGCTGCCACCACCATGCTTCACCGTAGGTATGGTACTGGCCAGGTGATGAGCTGAGCCACTTGGCATTCAGGCCAAAGAGTTCAATCTTGGTTTCATCAGACCAGAGAATCTTATTTCTCATGGTCTGAGAGTCCTTTAGGTGCCTTTTGGCAAACTCCAAGCGGGCTGTCATGTGCCTTTTACTGAGGAGTGGCTTCCGTCTGGCCACTCTACCATAAAGGCCTGATTGGTGGAGTGCTGCAGATATAGTTGTAGAAACATCTCAAGGATAATCAATGGAAACAGCTCAATTTTGAGTGTCATAACAAAGGGTCTGAACAAAAATCTCTAAACACCTGTTTTTGCTTTTTTATTATGGGGTATTGTGTGTAAATTGATGATAAAAAAGAAGAATTTAATCAATTTTAAAATAAGGCTGTAACGTAGCAAAATGTGGAAAAAGTGAAGGGGTCTGAATACTTTCTGAATGCACTGTAGATGGGACATGTTGGCCGGTGTGGGCAAGTTGGGCCGAAGGGCCTGTTTCCAGGCAATATATCACTCTACAACTCTCTCTATGACTCTATGAGTGTTTAGTGTAAGAGTCAGGACATCATATTGCAGTTGTAAAATGCATTGGTTAGGCCACACAGAATATAATGTTCTGGTCACCATAAGATAGAAAGAATGTGGTAGCACTAGAAAGATTGCAGAAGGCATGTTCAGGATTATGCCTGGAATGGAGGTCTTTAGCTCCAAGGAAATGCTATAAGGGTCATAGATAGGGTAGATAGTTACAGTCTTTTACCAAGGGTAGGGAAGTCTTAAACTTGAGGACATGGGTATAAGGTGGAGTAGAAATACTTAAAGGAGACCTGAGGTTTATCACACAGAGGGTGGCGGGTACATGGAACAGGCTGCCAGAGGAGGTGATCGAGGCAGGAACAATCCTAGTCTTCAACAAGCATTCGGAAAGATGCATGAATTGGAAAAGAATGGGAGAATAGAATAGAAAAAGCAACCGGTATAGATAGGCATCTCAATCAGTGTGGATGAGTTGGGCCACAGAGACCGATTCCGTGCTGTACAACCCTGTGACTCAGTGACTTTATTTAAAAACCCTCTTGGCTTTGAATAGCTGGTTAAGATATCTTTTAATTTACTTGAGGGAAACAGATTCTTCTTTCTATCAACATAACTGGACTCATTCACAGAGTCACAGAGTCATAGAGCGATACAGTGTGGAAACAGGCCCTTCTGTCTACACCGGCCAACATGTCCCAGCTACACTAGTCCCACCTGCCCACGTTTGGTCCATATCCCTCCAAACCTGTCCTATCAATGTACCTGTCTAACTGCTTCTCAAAATTTGGGATAGTCCCAGTCTCAACTACCTCCTCTGGCAGTTTGATCCATACACCCACCACCAGATTCCTATTAAATCTTTTCCCCTTCACCTTAAACCTATGTCCTCTGGTCCTTGATTCACCTACTCTGGGCAAGAGACTCTGTGCATTACCCAGTCTATTCCTCTCATGATTTTGTACACCTTTAGAGGATCACCCATCATCCTCCTGCACTCCAGGGAATAGACTCCCAGCCTACTCAACCTCTCCCTGCAGCTCAGACCCTATAGTCTTGGCAACATCTTCATAAATCTTCTCTGTACCCTTTCCAGCTTGACAACATCTTTCCTATAACATGGTGCCCAGAACTGAACACAATATTCTAAATGTGGTCTCACCGCAGTGACCACGGTCAGTTGCTTTCATTACTTTCATTACTGAAGGCAAAGAATTACAACATGTGGGAAATGAACAGTGAAGTGGACCAGTTGCATTGTTTTTGAAGGCACTGTTGGGCTTGATGGACTGAATGGCCTAACTCTGTGTGGAATTAACCTCTAATTCTGTGATTCTGTGGGTACGTTTTTAGTGGGTAAGTGGCGGCACGGTGTCGCAGCGGTAGAGTTGCTGCTTTACAGCACTTGCTGTGCCAGAGACCCGGGTTCGATCCTGAATGCGGGTGCTGTCTGTATGGAGTTTGTACGTTCTCCCCATGACCTGCGTGGGTTTTCTCCGAGATCTTCGGTTTCCACCCACACTCCAAAGACGTGCAGGTTTGTAGGTTGTGACTTGATATAAGTGTATATTGTCCCTAGAGTATGTAGGATTGTGTTAATGAGGTTGGCAAGATTTTAGTGTCCATTATAAAGGATGAGGTTACGGAGTACTTAGAAGTTCACGATAAAATAGGCCAAAGTCAGCATGGCTTTGTGAAGGGGAGGTCTTTCTTGACAAAGTTGCTGGAATTCTTTGAAGAAGTAAATAGCAGGTCAGACAAAGGAGAGTCAGTAGATGTTGTTTACCTAGATTTTCAGAAAGCCTTTGATAAGGTGCCACACGGGAGGCTGCTGAGGAAGATGAGAGCCCATGGTATCAAAGGGCAGATACTAGCATGGAAAGCAGGCAGAAGGCAAAGCGGGGCTGTTTCCGGTTGGCTGCCAGTGACTAGCAGGGTTCCGCAGGGCTCGGTGCTGGGGCCGCTACTCTTCACATTGTATATTAATGATTTGGACGAGGGGATTGAAGGCTTTGTGGCCAAGTTTGCGGATAATACGAAAATAGGTGCAGGGGCAAGTAGTGTAGAGAAAGCAGGGCCTCTGCAGATGGACATGGGCAGGTTGGGAGAGTGGGCAGAGAAGTGGCAGATGGAATATAGTGTAGCAAAGTCATGCATTTTGGTCGTAGTAATAAAGGCGTAGATTATTTTCTAAATGGGGAGGGAATCCTCAAATCGGAGGTGCAAAGGGACTTAGCTGGTGCAGGATTCCCAAAAAGTTAATCTGCAAGTCAAATCAGTAGTAAAGAAAGCAAACGCATGCTAGCATTTATTTCGAGAGGGCTTGTATACAAAAACAGGGATGCAATACTGAGGCTCTGTAAGGTGCTGGTCAGGCCGCATTTGGAATATTGTGAGCAATTTTGGGCACCATCTCTATGGAAGGATGTGCTGGCTCTGGAGAGGAATCCCAGGAATGAGTAGGTTAACATTTGATGAGCGTTTGTCGGTACTGGGTCTGTACTCGCTGGAGTTTAGTAGATTAAGGGGGGACCTCATTGAAACGCACAGAATAATGAAAGGCTTGGAAAGAGTGGATGTGGAGAGGATGTTTCCACTAGTGGGAGAGTCTAGGACTAAGGTCATAGCCTCAGAATTAAAGAATGTTATGTCAGGAAGGAGATGAGGAGGAATTTATTTAGTCAGAGGGTGGTGAATCTGTGGAATTATTTGCCACATAAGACTGTGGAGGCCAAGTCAGTGGATATATTTAAGGCAGAGATAGATTCTTGATTTGAACGAGTGTCAGAGGTTACGGGGAGAAGGCAGGAGAATGGGGTTAGGAGGGAGAGTTAGATCAGCCATGATTGAATGGCGGAGTAGACGATGGGCCGAATGGCCTAATTCTGCTCCTATCACATGATCTTATGATCTTATGAATCTATGGGGATCGCTAGTTGGTGCAGACTCAATGGGCCAATGTGCCTGTTTCCGAGCTGCATCCCGAAACTAAAACGAAACTAAACTAAAACTGCTGAGTTTCAATGAAAGATCATTGAGCTGAAGCATTGAATCTGTTTTCCTCTCTCCATGGTCGCTACCTGACTTATTGAGGATTTCCGTTTTGCTTTCAGATACCTAGCATCTGATATGTTGTGTTTTTGCACTTCCTCATCTTTGAAGCTGCTATATTAAATCTCCTTTTTACCTTACGAAAACCTTCAAATGTTTCCTAGTGTGCTGAACCAAACAATGCGGAAAGGGCAGATTGGGATTTTGCGTAGGTTAGGCACCGGTCTCCTATTTTAATGTGCCCTTACTTATAAAGCCGAGAATCTGATATATTTTATTAATCTAGTCTTAAACCTGTCCAGTCACCTTTACGGATTGGTGAACATCCCCAGATCTCTCACTTACAACAACCCCTGTAAAATGATATCATTTATAATGTAGCGACCATAGAGAGTGGTCCTGGTCGTCGAACCCTCAGATTGGCCGGTAAGGTCACGTGTGGGCGCGACCATAGGGATTGGTCCAGAGAGCGACATCGCTGATTGGACAGCGAGGTCATGTGCGCTTTTGGCGCCCGAAAAGAGTTAGTTCAGAGACGTCTTCGAAGAAGACAGTGAGTTTTTGATGGTTGTCCGTTACCTTGTTGTTTAACCTTTGTATTCGAATATTGCTGTCGCAATAAACTTCTTCTACAACGAACAAGTTTCCGGACTCGCCATAATATCTTCATAAATTGAATTTTTCTTCTTCTCGCGATCAATAAATCACATTTATAAATGACTAGACCAAGTGGACCCATTGGGCCCAAACCTCTCCTGTATTGGTGCAGCACCCTCTCTTCTCCCTCTCCCCTTCCCCTCCCCCCTCCCCTCTCCCCCCTCCCCTCCTCCCGGTGAGTAAGGTGGGCCTAAATTTGTCGTGCTATCATGTACCATTTTGGCTGTAATTCAGGAACAACAAACAAACAAATGAGAGTATTAGTGTATAGATAAATAGATCACCACAATCTGTTTTTTTAAAAAATTCAAGAACCATAAAAGCTGACATTGTGGAATCAATTAACGCAAACTGTAATCGAGCATAATAATGATTTATTTATTGAAGGCAAAATTTTAAATAAAGCTGTACAAATATATCCCGTGTGTCAGGAGATGAAAAAGGCTCATTAGATTTCCTTGAAACTTCACTAAGCATCATGATTAATGTGAAGAAGTTAATTATAATTCAATATAACCTTAAATATAAGTCAATGCTCATGTAATTTAAGACTCATGGGTTCTATTGTAAGGCTTGTCAGTGGAAGGAGAGGATGCGGGTACAATTCAGAGCAGCAGATCCCAAATAAAAAGATTCTAATTAATAGTGACCTACTACTTAAGGTTACAATGCTTTACAAATACTTAAGGTGTTTGCCATTCTGCAAATGATGCTAAACTCTGCTCCTGCCCTCGATAGAATTGGTGAATCAATGAGATTTAACCTCAGAGACAGGCACAATGTTCCCACATGGGAGGATCACTTTGCTCGGGCGAACTCCATGACCCTGCCAGTGGAGATAACTGGCCTTTGGCCTTTGACCTGGACAGGTGAAGCTGTGTGCCCCATAACAGGATATTTTCACACGTTAAGATTCTGCAGTATCGGGGCCTGTTCGCTGGTAATCTATCTGAGCGGGGAGATATTACCACGTGAAGGTAGGTTGCTATGGAAGGAGAAATCTCATGACTCGGACAGTGTAAGACAGTCACTAGTCTGTCTCCTGTGATGGAGATGGTGAGGTCCAGAAACGGGAGGGAGATGTCGGAGATAGTCCAAGTATATTTAAGAGCAGGATGGAAATTGGAAGTGAAGTGTATGAAGTCAGTGAGTTCTGCATGGGTGCAAGAGGTAGCACCAATGCAGTCATGAGTTCTGCATGGGTACGAGGTAGCACCATAGCATCATGACTCGGGCAGCACCTTTGCCGACTGTTCATCGATTGTCTTGTTGAGGTGCTAAGTGTTGAATCTGCAACCTCCTTCTGCTGGAGGTTGGAATGGTAGCATCTATTGTAAATTGTATGGCAGCCATGTACTTTCAAACACCTTTCAATTTTGCAAGTCATATACCATTTTGTTCCTTCCATTAGTATAAGAAAATAACTGCAGATGCTGGTACAAATCGAAGGTATTTATTCACAAAATGCTGGAGTAACTCAGCAGGTCAGGCAGCATCTCAGGAGAGAAGGAATGGGTGAAGTTGCGGGTCAAGACCCTTCTTCAGACTGAAGAAGGGTCTCCACCCGAAACGTCGCCCATTCCTTTTCTCCTGAATATGTTCCTTCCATTAGATTTCTAATTGATGTCTGAAGAAGGGTCTCGACCCGAAACGTCACCTATTCCTTTTCTCCAGAGATGCTGTCTGACCGGTCGGGTTACTCCAGCTTTTTGTGTCTTTCTCTTCCTAATCAGCCAGATCTTGATGGAGCTGGCCAATGCCAATAAATGTTGCCGACAGTCCCTAAACTCCTGCCTTTTCACAGGTCACATTCAGAGTGACTATCTCTGACTCTCTGCTAACCTTGAGCTGGTTAGCTGGGTCAGAACATCGACTATGTTTCAACTGGTATAGTGTGTAAAACCCCAGCCTGAAATGGCCTTTGACTGTAGGCAAAGCTATGGGGCAAGCATTGCCTTGCTTCCAAAGCTGCCATAGATTCCCTTATTCCTATATAACCGTTATTCCCTTATCCTGTACCTAAACACTGTAAAATGGCCCGATTGTAATCGTGTATTGTCTTTCGGCTGACTGAATAGCACGTAACAAAAAGCTTTTCACTGTACCTCGCTCGGTACAGGTGACAATAACTGAACTGAACTGAAAGATGCTAACAGTTTTAAATCATTGTGACTTTTGGAGACATCTAAAAAGATTTTATTTTGAACGGAATAAATTAATTAAAAACAAAATCAATTAAACACATATAATAATTTTGAAATAATTAAAAATGTTAAATTAAACCAAAATAATAAAAAAGAAAAATATCTTTCCCTTTGCCTCCTGAGCTGGTTTAAAATATCAATTTATTCAGTAGGATTTTGGATCTCCTGCCAGGCCTGACTTATGCAAAACCTGAAAGGAAATTCTCTTAACATAATGCTGGAAAGTCACAGCAAGGCTAAACCTACTGCTGGACTCCATGTGGAGTCCAACAAAGGAACGTGGTGCCTGTGAATCTGTCAGCAAAATCACAGAGAGAGCGTTGAGCATTTTCCCCAGTTCAAACGGTCACCACAAACACCAAGGTTCAGCTCATTCTGAACTGAGGGCGGCACAGTGGCACAGCAGTAGAGCTAATGCCTTACAGTGCCGGAGACCCGGGTTCGATCCTGACTACGGGCGCCGTCTGTACGGAATTTGTATGTTCTCCCCGTGACCTGCGTGGGTTTTCTCTGAGATCTTCGGTTTCCTCCCACACACCAAAGACGTACAGGTTTGCAGGTTAAATGGCTTGGTGTAAATGAAAAATTGTCCCTAGTGAGTGTAGGATAGTGTTAATGTGCGGGATCGCTGGTCGGTGCGGACTCGGTGGGCTGAAGTTTCCGCACTGCATCTCTAAACTAAACTAAGCTAAGCTCGTTCATCTCATAAGTCTGAAGAAGTGTCTCGACCCGAAACGTCACCCATTACTTCTCTCCCGAGATGCTGCCTGTCCCACTGAGTTTACTCAGCATTTTGTGTCTACAGCTTATTGCTTTCTTCACAGGTCTCACTATTGCTAATACTTAACAAGCTGTGTTACTGACAAAAGTATGTCATGTCTGTTTGACTTGCTTGATGTGAGGTATTTGTGGGTTTATTAAAATACGCTTCACAGATGAATGAGATTGGATGCGTTTATTTAAGCAGGAAGGAATTGTTAACTTTTGTACACTAACCAGTCATCCTTCAACTTAACAATCGAGATTGTTTAAAAGCGTCTGACAAGTAAATGAACCATCCTATAATGTTCGCATGCTTTTCATCTCATTTTTTTGTGCTAACAGTGGATAATGTATTGAATCAACAGGGCTTTCAAATGCCTTTTCAGCACTTAATCTCAGCTCTGGTACTCAAAATAGACACAAAAAGCTGGAGTAGCTCAGCGGGACATGCAGCATCACTCTAGAGATACAGTGCGGAAACAGGCACTTCGGCCCACCGAGTCCGCACCGACCAGCGATCCCCGCACATTAACACTATCCTACACACACTGGGGACAATTTTGCATTTACACCAACCCATTTTAACCTACAAACCTGTACGTCTTTGGAGTGTGGGAGGAAACCGAAGATCTCAGAGAAAACCCCGCAGGTCACGGGGAGAACGTACAAACTCAGTACAGACGGCACCCATAGTCGGGATCGAACTCGGGTCTCCGGCGCTATAAGGCAATAGCTCTACCTTTGCGCCACCGATCCGCCCTCTGTTCAGAATGAGCTGAATCTTGGTGTTTGTGGTGACCGTTTGAACTGGGGAAAATGCGCAAAGCTCTCTGTGTGACTTTGTTGACAGATTCGCAGGCACCACATTCCTTTGTTGGTCTCCACATGGAGTCCAGCATCAATCACCGGGGGACAACGTGCTTTAAAATGTGAAATGTTAGAAGATCTCCAATCTGAATGTCCATATTTGGACAGGATCTGAAATTCAATCTTTGCAAAGCATGTGGCGGAACGGTGGCGCAGCGGTAGAGTTGCTGCCTTACAGCGCCAGAGACCTGGGTTCCATCCTGACGACGCGTGCTGTCTGTGTGGAGTTTGTACGTTCTCCCCGTGACCTGCGTGGGTTTTCTCTGAGATCTCCGGTTTTCTCCCATGCTCTAAAGACATAGAGGTTTGTAGGTTAATTGGCTTGGTATATAATTGTAAATTGTCCCGAGTGTGTGTAGGATAGAGGCAGTGCGTGCGATTATTGGTCGGTGCGGACTCGGTGGGCTGAAGGGCCTGTTTCTGTGCAGTGTCTCTAAACTAAACTAAAACAGGATTTTAACATACAAATATTATTATTATGTTGTTTAAACTCTTTCAGATAGATACATCATATTTATTTACTTGTACAACATACAAATTGTACTTCAGATTTTGGTCTGGAAAATCCACTGAACCCGTCAATGGGCATGAAGGTGATGATCCACATAATTAACCTCATGTAAAGAAACAACGTTATGTGAATTTAAAAACAATACTGAAGGTGGACTAAATTTCTCTGTCATTTGGAGAATTTTGAAGGTGGTAGAGTTTTTTAAAAACAGTTATACTATTTAGGTAGCACAGGCTGTGGAACGGGAAAATAAGATAATTTGGCAAGTGACCACATTGGAAAGTGCTTATCGAGGTGAAATACATGGAATCAATACAAAAGGTGCTCCCTGTTCTCAGATGCATCTTTGCAAATGCTGGACCAGTCTTTCAATGGAGCATTGAATCTCTGACCCACTGAAGCACAGAAGGACCCTCAGCAACACCTCCAACCCAAGTGGGTCATGTTGGTGAGAGGCTCAATGTCAGAAGCTGAGTTCTCAGGGCAAGTCTGTCGTAAAGGTAAATGTACCAAGTTAAGACTCCTGCTTCACAGGTTAGGTTTAGCTTTGGTTTTATGTTGGGCAGCAGGGTGCTACAATAAATTCGCACCCTCACAATTGCAGTTGCCCCTCACTTCCAATACCACGTTGCCTCACTCTTCATTCTCTGAGTCTCCATGTCTCCATTGGTCCATCTCCCTATCTCTCTCTGTCTCTGTAGCTCTCCCCCTCTCCCTCTCTGTTTCTCTTTCTATCCCCCACCCCCCCCCCCCCCACTCTAATATAATGCTAAACAGCTTGCTCGAAGAAAGTCATCCATGTCTTAAGTTTAGTTTAGTTTGATTTAGAGATACAGCGCAGAAACAGGCCCTTTCAGCCCACCGGGTCCGCGCCGCCCAGCGATCCCCGCACATTAACACTATCCTACACCCACAAGGGACAATTTTTTACATTTAACAAGCCAATGAACCTACAAACCTGTACGTCTTTGGAGTGTGGGAGGAAACCGAAGATCTCAGAGAAAACCCACGCAGGTCACGGGGAGAACGTACAAACTCCGTACAGACAGCACCCGTTGTCGGGATCGAACCCGGGTCTCCGGCGCTGCATTCGCTGTAAGGCAGCAACTCCACCGCTGCGCCACCATTAAGATGTAGACTGGGTTGTTCAGCCATAACAAAGCAACTGTTATTTGAAACAAACAGGGAGGTCCATCCATGATGGACCACTGCCATCGCACCATGGACGGAGTTTCAAGATTCATCTTCATAGACAATAGACAATAGACAATAGGTGCAGGAGGAGGCCATTCGGCCCTTCGAGCCAGCACCGCCATTCAATGTGATCATGGCTGATCACTCTCAATCAGTACCCCGTTCCTGCTTTCTTCCCATACCCCCTGACTCCGCTATCTTTAAGAGCTCTATCCAGCTCTCTCTTGAATGCATTCAGAGAATTGACCTCCACTGCCTTCTGAGGCAGAGAATTCCACAGATTCACAACTCTCTGACTGAAAAAGTTTTTCCTCATCTCAGTTCTAAATAGCCTACCCCTTATTCTTAAACTGTGGCCCCTGGTTCTTAGTTTAGTTTAGAGATACAGTGTGGAAACAGGCCCTTCGGCCCACCGGGTTCGCACCGACCAGCGATCCCCGCACATTAACAATATCCACACGCACACTAGGGACAATTTTAACATTTTTTTACTAAGCCAATTAACCTACAAATCTGTGCATCTTTGGAGTGTGGGAGAAAACCGAAGATCTTGGAAAGAACACACGCAGGTCACGGGGAGAACGTACAAAGTCCGTACAGACAGCACCCGTTGTCAGGATCGTTCCCGGGTCTCTGACGCTGCAGGCGTTGTAAGGCAGCAACCCTGCCGCTGCGCCACCGTGCCATCACCCTGCGTGATGGGGTGTGACTTAGGGCTGGGGGAATGAGGCTGAACAGGATTGGGAAGGGCGTGGAGACTGGGAGTCAGACTGTGTTGAGGGCAGGGAGTGAGGCAGACAGTGGAGTGGAGGATGAGCACAGGTTGGGAGATGTTGAAGGTAGGGCATTGATAACAGCGGTATGTTAGCTAGGTCAGCGACGGAGAGAAATGGGGGTAGCCATGCAAAGCCAAGTCTGGCATAATGGTAGAGGGAAATTGATGTCTCATATTCTTCGACAGATACCAGGTCATTAACTGACAGTGATGTTGGTCTCGGCCCACTGTTTAAAACCCGCCTCACTGTTCTCCTGGGCTATGTATGAGCAGCAGGACTTTTACACAAGGTTGTCAAAGGAACACCATCTAACATCACTCAGGCTGCTGAGTAGTCTTTGTATTGCTGTGCACCACGTACACAGAAGTGTTGGGAACAATATTTTGGCCCCAGTCTTCTCTGCTGCCTGATAATGATCCTCAAAACCCTGCGCTACGTGGTCAGAAAAAGGTGGTCAACAAACCACCTGATAATCTGCAATGTGGGAGTTCAGGAGACTGGTTAAATTTGCACAAGATTATGATTGATTTTCAGGTTAGGATTACGGTCAGTTGAGTGGGGACTTGACTAATTTTTTGCTCACCACCTATGGTTAATATTCATGGACCAGTCAAGTCAAAAGAGCCACTTATTTCAACTAGCTGTTTTTGAGCACTAGGCTATAACGATGCCTAGGACTGCTGAGGTTGCTGCAAGTACACATTTAAGAGATGTATTCATGTAGAGCTGCCTCACCATCCAGCAGATGATGTCATGTTGCCATGGTGACTCGACTCAAAGCTGCTCTCAGTGTGTGTGTGTGTGTGAGAAGATAAGGCCGGTTTCCATCTGACCTTACAATTACTCTGGTGTAACAGGGGACTATTACACGTCCCCACAAGCAGTGGTGGTTAATATGTCTTCTGACCGGAGCCAATCTATCAGAGCTTGCTCACCGACGTGGCTCAAATGCCCAGCTACCACTTAGCTGCAAACCTCAGGTTTTGTTCATGTTGCTGCCATCATGAAGGTAAAAAGAAAATTCCACTCACGAAGCTTCATGGATTATTAGGCAGCGATCGGGATGTTGAATACTGACGAGTTTTTGAATTTCGTTGGTGGGACGAAGCATCCAGTGGGATTTCGCTGCTGCATTTGTAATTGGTTACAAATCAGATTAATGATGCACCATTGAGTGCGTGCATTTCAGGTCTGATTTCCAGCCTGATCTTTATGCGTTTGACTTAAAAACACAGTCACAGTCAATCTTAATGCTCACGTTCACCGTTACAATCCCCGGCTAATGTAAGCAGCATATCTATCTGAAAGACATGGATACGCCGAGTTTAAGTCAAAATGAGCAAGTAAATCAGTTCTCCACTCTCTTAAAAATATCCCTGCTTTTACAGGATTTTAACTGAACAAAATTGCATAAGGGAATTGTGAATTTTCTCCCCGTTTTTTTTTGTCGATCTGTCTCATCTTTCTTTTAAAGAATGATGTTTTTAATCTGAAAATTTGAGATTGCCGATGTGGGTAAGTGGGCAATGAGATAACAGTGAGGGGCTTTCAAATGTGAGACAGGGAGAGAGTTTAGGGCCAACTTGTTCCTGTTAGAGTGAAGGGTATAGCTGGAACGATTCAGAATATTGAGGTTATGGTCAGGATAAAGGAGGGAAGGTGATGTAAGAGTACACTTAAGAGAGAAACCATGAGGGCTAAACCATGAGATAACTTTTGCAGATCAGGCAAACAGAACACTAAAAGATTCTTTAAGTATATGAAGATCATAAAGGTAACTTGGAAAATAATAGGTCCTCTTAAAGATTTGATCCGGGTTTGACCCTGACCTTGGCTGATGACTGTGTGGAGTTTGCATGTTCTCACTAGGACCACGTGGGTTTCCTCAGGGAGCTCCGGTTTCCTCCCACATCTCAAAGACGTGCGGGTCTGTAGGTTAATTGCCCTCTGCAAATTGGCCCGAGTGTGTAGGGAGTGGATGCAAAAGTGGGATAACATGGTGAATGGGCAATTGATGGTCAGCATGGACTCGGTGGACCGAAGGGCCTGTTTCCATGCTGTTTCTTTCAATCAATCAAAGGTGTACCGTGAACCAAATATCTGCTCTGGTAAAAGAACACAGTGTAAGTGAACAATAATCATAAATAATGCACGGGTTGTTATAATGACTCTGTGTGAACATGATCTAATGGAAGTGGAGTGTTTTAAAACAGCATGTGAACATTACAATTAAAACACTGAGTACTTGTGCTGTAACACCAGGATCAGCGCTCAACTAAGAAAACCAAGCTCGAAGCCAAAGTACAATCAAAACTGAATATACCAACTTATGCTAAGGACAATAACCAACTCCATATGCAATAAACAGCTACCTACATGTTAACAAGCTCATTAAAAACAAACTGACCGTGTCGAATCAAGTATGTCATTGGGGTTATCAAGTGGTGTTTCGTTGAGTTAGGCACACAACACCTCGGGAAGGCTCACTAGTTAGTGTGAATATGATCTATTGGAAGTGGAGTGTTTTATAACAGCATGTGAACATTTATATTTGTGAACACATAGACACTCATTTTGAATGTCACATTTTGTTGAGGGGATGAGAGTATTTAGTATGATCGGGTGTATATCCGCCAGCTGCAATCTACAAGTGCTATCTGAAAGTTAGTAATTTGTTGCGACTTCAGAAATTGCCATATACAGATATCCCTCGTTCTAACAGACCGTAGGAGTAGAGTGGTATCCATTATTGCCGATTGACTGCCCTAACTGAATAAGGGATGTGGGGGGGGGGGAGTGGGTGGTGGTAAATATGTGCAATATTGGAAAAACAGCCAATAAATATACACTAAACAAGACACACAATAAACAGGAATGGACCCAAAATATGTAATACTTTAAACATTGTAAATACATTAAAAAAAGTGAAATAGACACAAAAGGCTGGAGTAACTCAGCGGGACAGGTAACATCTCTGGAGAGAAGGGATGGGTGGCGTTTCAGGTCGAGTCTATCTTCGGTTAAAAAACCAGCATCTGCAGTTCCTTCCGACACAGGGGATTAAAGAATCCACATAGACAAAAAGCTGCTCACGATGTTGTGGCATAAACGGCACAGATGCGGTACATGGGGAAACTTGGCGATTAGGATCATTTAAAGGAGAGTTTCTTATTTATACGGAACGTTTGGATTGAAAGTCAACGGTCAGCAGAACAAAACGCCATGATCTAAGTGTGGAAGGAAGCAACGCTATTAGTAAATGCGGGCCTGGGCACTTATGTGACACTATCTGCACCATCTGGATGGATAATTGTAATGTTAAAAGCATACAAACAAAACCATATGCTGGCCATCCCTGGGTTATAAACACCCGACTTAAGGACATCTCAACATACAATCCTCTCATAATATTCAAAAGTCATGCCAATGCAGAACTAGTTTCCTTTCTCTCTCTCCCCGTTTACTAGTTGTTCTTTCATATCAGTTGCATGTGCTTTCGATGCCATTCATTACCACACATGGAGTCATGGTTACCCTATTGAGTGATTTGTGTATATTTCCAACTTATGGACAAAATCGACTTACAGATAGATGTCCATTCATTACCAGGGGATGGCCCATGTACACTGGTGCTTCTGTAAAAAGGCGATAAAGACATTTCATTTTCTTTTTATGTCGGGAGATGCTGCTGGGCTGAGATAAGATATATTGTAAATAACTGTGTTGAAGTGGTCTTTTGATACAATATTTACAGTGTATATTAATGATTTGGACGAGGGAATTGAATGCAACATCTCTAAGTTTGCGGATGACACGAAGCTGGGTGGCAGTGTTAGCTGCGAGGAGGATGCTAGGAGGCTGCAGAGTGACTTGGAAAGATTAGGCGAGTGGGCAAATGCATGGCAGATGCAATATAATGTGGATAAATGTGAGGTTATCCACTTTGGCGGCAAGAACAGGAAAGCAGAGTATTACCTGAATGGTGACCGATTGGGAGAAGGGGAGATGCAATGTGACCTGGGTGTCGTGGTGCACCAGTCATTGAAAGCAAGCATGCAGGTGCAGCAGGCAGTGAAGAAAGCGAATGGTATGTTGGCATTCATAGCAAGAGGATTTGAGTTTAGGAGCAGGGAGGTTCTGCTGCAGTTGTACAGGGCCTTGGTGAGACCGCACCTGGAGTATTGTGTGCAGTTTTGGTCTCCTAACCTGAGGAAAGACGTTCTTGCCTTAGAGGGAGTACAGAGAAGGTTCACCAGATTGAACCCTGGGAATTGAGGGACTTACATATGAGGAAAGACTAGATAGACTGGGCTTGTACTCGCTGGAATTTAGAAGACTGAGGGGGGATCTTATAGAAACATATAAAATTCTTAAGGGGTTGGAGAGGCTAGATGCGGGAAGATTGTTCCCGATGTTGGGGGAGTCCAGAACCAGGGGTCACAGCTTAAGGATAAGGGGGAAGTCTTTTAGGACCGAGATGAGAAAACATTTCTTCACACAGAGAGTGGTGAGTCTGTGGAATTCTCTGCCACAGAAGGTAGTTGAGGCCAGTTCATTGGCTATATTTAAGAGGGAGTTAGATGTGGCCCTTGTGGCTAAAGGGATCAGGGGGTATGGAGAGAAGGCAGGTACAGGCTACTGAGCTGAATGATCAGCCATGATCATATTGAATGGCGGTGCAGGCTCGAAGGGCCGAATGGCCTACTCCTGCACCTATTTTCTATGTTTCTATGTTTCTATGTTAATGCAATCACTTGCTTGTTTGTCGTTTAGAAAGTCTGTGATCAATGGCAAGTGCGATCTAAACTGTTCAATTGAAGGAGATAAGAGGTTATGGACAATTGTTCACAGGTTGGGCATCTTCAGGAAGAGCAGTCTGAAGAAGGGTCTCGACCCAAAACGTCACCCATTCCCTCCCTCCTAGATGCTGCCTGACCTGCTGAGTTACTCCGGCATTTTGTGATACCTTCAGGAAGAACAGGATAGGAATGGGAGTCAAACGAAGGAGTGGAGAAACAGAAACAATTGAATGGAGGCTTTTCGTTTGTCGAGCAAGATAATTGTGGGATGTCATACAAATTCTGCACTGGGACTGAAGACCGGGAATTTAGACTGAATGCAATCAGGACATTTTCTGCCACATTTGAGAAGACAGACCATGATCAAGAGAAAATAGCGAGAAATTGTATAAATGTAAATGTGTGTGTCGGGTAGTGTTAATGTGCGGGTATCGCTGGTCGGTGCGGACTCGGTGGGCCAAAGGGCCTGTTTCCGTGCTTATTCTCTAAACTACACTAAACGTTTTCCCGGAGGCTTTCAGGAGCACAGATTCCATTGCTAAGAGATAACAACACCGTTGTTAATACTTGTCTATTAATGTACTTAGTGCAGATGGATTACCACATCAGCAAAGGTAAACAGATCTGAGAGAGATAGGCTGAGCATTTCACCTCTGTCCTAAATTGATCGTCTACAATTAGTGATGAACCAAAGATTTTATGCCACAACTTCCAACAAACCGTGGTCTCGCTGATCGCACAGATCTGGAGGAGAAAGTCATGCAGATGCTGGTTTAAATCGGAGGTAGACACAAAATGCTGGAGTAACTCAGCGGGTCAGGCAGCATCTCTGGAGAGAAGGAATGGGTGACGTTTCGGGCACTTCTAGTCAATGTCACAATTATCAGGTATGAAAGCTCCAGAAGCAGATGTTGTACCAACTGAAGATGTTACACCAACTAAAGTCTTCAAAGAAGGGACTCACTTTAGTTTAGTTTAGTTTAATTTGGATTAATTTGGAGATAGAGCACGGAAACAGGCCCTTCGGCCCACTAAGTCCGCACCGACCAGCGATCCCCGCACATTAACTCTCCCCTTCACACACTAGGGATAGTTTCACATTTTTTTAATACCAAGCCAATTTACCTACAAGCCTTTAATTCTTTGGAGAGTGGGAGGAAACCGAAGATCTCGGAGAAAACCCAGGCGGGTCACGGGAAGAACATACAGTACAAACTCCATACAGACAGCACCCGTAGCCAGGATCGAACCTGGGTCCCTGGCGTTTTAAGATAGTAGTTCTACTGCTACTCCACCGTGCCGCCCCAAATGTTGAATGGGAAACTTACAGAGCAATGTCAGGTGCTGTGGAGCAGAAAACAAGCACCTCAGGACTTTAAAGGACACCTCCGTTACCTGCCTATTCAAGCATATGAGGAATTGGCAAGTTTGTGACAATCACAGATGAAACTCTTCACTTTCGACTGCTGGTAAAACCTTTGCCAGAGTCCTGTCAGAGTCAAACACACTGTTGATTCACTCAGCTTGAGCAGGGCTTACACCCAGAGTGCCAATGTGGTTTTGTGAAGCGTGTGAAACATCGTAAACATGTCTTTGCAGCAAGGCAACTCCAAGAGAAGTGCCAAGAATAAAACTGCAGCTTGTCCACCACCTTTTTCAGTCTCACTAAAGCTTTTGCCACTGCTTGCCAAGAAGGCCTTTTGAAAAATTATGGCAGGGAAGGATTACCTCAAAAACGTTCATCACAATTCTCCGACAGCTTCATGATGGTATAATGGCCAGGGAAGTGGATGACGGAGGGACACCGAACCAATTCCTGCTCACCAACGGTGTGAAGCAAAGCCTTGTGCTTGGCACCACACTGCTTCTCCACAACGCAACCTGATGCTTGCCCTGGTAAAGAAGATGGAATCAGCCTGAGATACTGTGACGACTAATGCACATGACACTTCCAATGCGTTGTAGCTGTGTCTTTTGACAGCCGGCAGACCAATTCCCCTCCGGGATAAATAAAGTTATATCGTATCGTAGGACATGTCAGAAGAACGTCTGATCTCAGATGCCAAAACAGCCACTTCGCTGGGAGCTGACTGAGGGCAAACAAGCAAGTGGTGGGTGGAAAAAGAGATTCAAAGACCCTCTTAACACATCCGTGAAGTGCTTCGGCTTGACGCACACCACTGTTGTACAGGGACAACGTGGAAAGTTATAGCCAGAGTCAGGCCACAGGTCCACCGAGCACACACACAGACATCTGATAAAATGTAATCAGGAACAGTCAGACTGGTCGGAGAACTGGGATGGGGAGGGAAGGAGAAGGAAAGCAAAGGTTATTTGAAGTTAGAGAAGTCAATATTCATACCATTCAATAAGCTTACACCCCAGCGGTATGAATATTGACTTCTCTAACTTCAAATACCCCAATGCTTTCCCTCTCTCTCCATCCCTCCCCCTTCCCAGTTCTCCGACCAGTCTGACTGTCTTCCTGATTACATTTGATCTGTTTGCTTTGTTATTACCTTCTCCAAGCTAACAATGATCTATTCTACACTTTCCTTGATCTCCACCCCCTTTTGATGTCTCGTTCTCACAGTTTACACATTCCTAATCTCTGTAGATCAATCCCCTAGGCGGATTGGTCCATGCCTGACTTTCGTATTGCTGACCTGATCTATGGTCCATGCCTGACTTTTGTAGTGTTATCTGTATTATGCTGCCTGGGGGATTGATCTACAATCTCTGTATCTCCCTCTCCACTGACTCTCAGTCTGAGGAAGGGTCTCGACCCGAATCATCACCCATTCCTTCTCTCCAGAGATGCTGCCCGTCCCGCTGAGGTACTTCAGCATTTTGTGTCTATCTTCGGTTTAAACCAGCATCTGCAGTTCCTTCATACAGACATCTGTCCTTTCTGGACAGAAGTTGATGACACTGTGGAGTAATACATGTCTGTACAAGTAAAGCATGATTATATAAGCGAAGTCTGCAACAGGCCTCTGAGTGATGGGATGAATTGAGGAAGGACATTCTTGCTATTGAGGGAGTGCAGCTACCAGGTTAATTCCCGGAATGGTGGGACTGACATATGATGAAAGAATGGATCGACTGGGCTTGTATTCACCAGAATTTAGAAGAATGAGAGGGGATCTTATAGAAACACATAAAATTCTTAAAGGATTGGACAGGCTAGATGCAGGAAAATGTTCCCGATGTTGGGGGCGTCCAGAACCAGGGGTCACAGTTTACGAATAAGGGGTAGGTCATTTAGGACCAAGATGAGGAAAAACGTTTTCACCCAGAGAGTCGTGAATCTGTGGAATTCTCTGCCACAGAAGGCAATGGAGGCCAATTCACTGGATGTTTCAAGAGAGAGTTAGATTTAGTTCTTAGGGCTAATGGAATGCAGGAACAGGATACTGATTTTGGGTGATCAGCCATGATCATATTGAATGGCGGTGCTGGCTCGAAGGGCCAAATGACCTACTTCTGCACCTATGTACACGTACCTGTAGCTGAGAGCAATGTCTTTCTGGGAGTGAAAAGGTGAACTGTTGCTCAGGATGACAGGGTAGTCAAGCAACTGATAGTTGTGGACGACTGTCGGCAGAAGCGAAGAGCGTTGGGCAGGACTGCGTTAAAGCACTGGGGACCATTAATTACACTCTGTTGAAGCTCCACTGTAAGTGGGGCAGAAGGAGGTAAAAGGCCAGCAGTATAAAGTAATGAAATGGCAATCGACTTAAGTGAAAATGGGAGCATTGGTGGTATTTCCTTTGAGACAACAGAGCAAAACTGTAAATGAACCTGTTAATCAAGATGCATTATCGATCAAATAATGGTGAATGGTAGAGATTACTTCCCAACATAAAGGTAGTCTGCTACCGTGGGAAAGGAAGCGAGACACAAGAGAAAAACAAGTCTACTCAGTGGAAAAGTACACTCCTTGAAAAATCTCGTGCAGGGAAATAAGGAGAATTGTAGTGATCAGATTTCTCCTTGCCTTAAAGATAACAGGGCACAGTGTTGAAATATTACATTCATCTGATACCGGTTAGCTTCTGAAAAATAAGTCTATCAAAACATTAAGGATAACTGGAAGAAGGTATCACAAAATGTCATAGCATCAGAATTAAAGGACGTTCTTTTAGGAAGGAGATGAGGAGAAATGTCTTTAATCAGAGGGTGGTGAATCTGTGGAATTCTTTGCCACAGAAGGCTATGGAGGCCAAGTCAGTGGATATTTTTAAGGCAGAGATAGATAGATTCTTGATTAGTACGGGTGTCAGAGGTTATGGGGAGAAGGCAGGAGAATGGGGTGAGGGGGGGAGAGATAAATCAGCCATGATTGAATAGCGGAGTAGATTTGATGGGCCGAATGAAATAATTCTACTCTATCACTTATGACCTCATGAACCTATGACATTGATCAGGTTTATTTATTGTAGGATGGTTCATGATGGTCAATGTATAGCAATGACTGCTACAAGGATGCAGTGCAGGGTGTGACCAAGCATTGCTTGCACCAAGTGAACATAGTTGTGAAGATGTCTTGAATTAGGTGCGATACCATCACAGCTATCTGCGAGCCAAGCAGTTGTGACTAGTGTTATCAACAAAAGTACACAACATCCACGTTGAATTCATAGCCATGCAAGTCCTGAAGTGAAGAGTAGCAATGTCAAGGGAAGCACTCTTTATCAGGGATTGGGGACGCTGCTAGATAACATCTCTCATAAGCCAAATGGATAATGTGAAATTAGTTGGGTGTCACTCATACGTAAGTGGCCTCGGATGTAGACACCCATGAATGTGAGATTGCAGTTGGCTGTACTGAAGGCAGGAATGGGAAGCAATGAGGTAGCTCTAGACCCAATAATCTCGGCAGGGAGAAGCAGCAGCATTGCTGGAGTATACTTGCTCATATCATCATGTAGGAAAATAACTGCAGATGCTGGTACAAATCGGAGGTATCACAAAATGCTGGAGTAAATCAGCGGGTCAGGCAGCATCTAGGAGTGAGGGAATGGGTGACGTTTCGGGTCGAGACCCTTCTTCAGACTGATGTCAGGGGGGGCGGGACAAAGCAAGGATATAGGTGGAGACAGGAGGACAGTGGGAGAACTGGGAAGGGGGAGGGGAAGAGAGGGACAGAGGAACTACCTAAAGTTAGAGAAGTATCATATCATCATTATCATTTACCCACAGCATCCTAGCCATTACTCCAATGGGTAAAATGATGTCTCAGCTGCAGGAACACTGTTCTTAATATTCCATTGAACACAACCACGACAAAATATCCAACAGCACCTGCCCATGCAGGTGAAGGGCAGACTGGATGGATATTTAAAAGGAAGGTGCATGAAAGCATCTAAAAAGGGAACAACTTTAGAAAACAACCGGACGGAATGTAATCTCACTAATGATTACATTTCAAGACCTTGGTGACCTCACAGATAGATGGCAGTGTCGGCTTGGAGGAAGCAGCAAGGAAAGAAACCATCTTCTCTCAAAGATGCATTCTGACAGTTTATTCACAGTGCCAGGTCAATCGATACAGAAAAGGGAGAAGACCTTCAGAAAATTCAGATTTCCAACCTACCATTTGTCAGTTGCGGGCATTTGATAAATTGCGGCATCTTAAGACTGAAACCCACAAGTAGAACAACATTATAGCGCTGTTCACCATGGTATGAAAGAAAACCCACAATGGAATTGAAGATACTGCCTCGCTAACTCCGAACTAAAAACCCACAACCTGATTTAGCATTTTTAATTTTGGTTATATTAATGCCACACATATTTTGTATGCCGGACAATATTTTTGTTGGTTTTTTTTTGCCTTGCGTTTCCAGCCAGGACAGATTTATCTTCAGGATGCTGCAAATAGACAATAGGCAATAGGTGCAGGAGGAGGCCATTCGGCCCTTCGAGCCAGCACCGCCATTCAATGTGATCATGGCTGATCAACCGTGGTGAACAGCGCTATAATGTTGGTCTACTTGTGGGTTTCAGACTTAAGATGCCGCAATTTATCAAATGCCCGCAACTGACAAATGGTAGGTTGGAAATCTGAATGATACAGAGAAACAGCAAGACAAGAAGTCAGAGAAGGGTGAAGTGTCCATCGTCCTGTCTAAATGGCACAACTAGACCACCAAGAGCTGCTTACGTGCTTGTTAATCAGAGTGCTGAGCATCATATCAATGATATCAGTGAGTAAAGATGCCTTTGTTATTCCGATATCGTACCTGATTTACACCTGGGGCAACCGTGAACACGAAATGTCTCTGAGAAAGAACCCAGCTCACTATGCCAATGACAGTTAGATTGAGATGCTGAGGCATTCCTTCCGACAGATATACAGAGAGTATTTTCACCCAACAATATCACCAGCTAACTTGTGGGGGAAACTGTCCCGTCTATTGAAAGAAAGTATTTATTCTATACTGTCAAAAAATAAAATAAAATAAAAGATGCCTTTGTTATTCCGTAACTCACCGAATTGATTGAATTCCAGCTTTGGCAAGTAGCGACTGCCACGTCTGCCAAATGGAATACATTTTGTTCATTAAAGCTACTTTTGGACATCCAAGTGCATGCCACTGTGAAGACATCTCTTATTTGTCCACTCCAATAAATAGGTTCAAATAAATAGGTCCCTGGGCTGAAAAGCAGATCAAAATATAAATTGTGGAGTTATAAATGTGCAATAACGTTAGAATTAATAACATGACTAATTAGATTTGACCCATATTTAATAAATTACACTGACTTCTCTAATGGACAAAGGTTAACACTGAGTCCAACCTACTTAAGAACTTGCAATTTATTATTAATAGCACATAGTTTCTCGTTATAACTTGGTTGATAAATTGGTACATTTTTCTTAATTGCAGAATGAAATAGTTGGTAAGATACTACTGTTACCGATAGTATCTGTAAAAAACTTGCCCTCTCAACTTAAAGCTACGCCCTCTGGTATTTGATTTTTTCATCCAGGGAAAAAGATTTTGACTATCAACCCTATCGATGCCTCTCATAATTTTATATACTTTTGCCAGGTCTTCCCGCAACCTTCGACGTTCCCGAGATAACTATCCAAGTCTGTCCAACCTCGCCCTGCAGTTAATACCCCGCATCCAGGCATCATTCTGATAAACCTCCTCTGCACCCTTTACAAAGCCTTCACATCCTTCCTGTAATGTGGCACCCAGAACTGCATGCAATACTCCAAATAACTTACTGACTCTTACACTCAATGCCCCGATCTATGAAATCAAGCATACCATAATGCCTTCCTCCAATAGATAAATGTAAGCCTGTAGACTCCTCTTACTAAAGAGTGCATATCAAAACATGTAAGATTATTAAGGGGTTGGACACGTTAGAGGCAGGAAACATGTTCCCGATGTGGGGGAGTCCAGAACCAGGGGCCACAGTTTAAGAATAAGGGGTAGGCCATTTAGAACGGAGATGAGGAAAGAGGTCCTTCTACAGTTGTACCGGGCCCTGGTGAGACCGCACATGGAGTACTGTGTGCAGTTTTGGTCTCCAAATTTGAGAAAGGATATTCTTGCTATTGAGGGCGTGCAGCGTAGGTTCACTAGGTTAATTCCCAGAATGGCGGGACTGTCGTATGTTGAAAGGCTGGAGCAATTAGGCTTGTATACACTGGAATTTAGAAGGATGAGGGGGGATCTTATTGAAACATATAAGATAATTAGGGGATTGGACACGTTAGAGGCAGGAAACATGTTCCCAATGTTGGGGGAGTCCAGAACAAGGGGCCACAGTTTAAGAATAAGGGGTAGGCCATTTAGAACGGAGATGAGGAAGAACTTTTTCAGTCAGAGAGTGGTGAAGGTGTGGAATTCTCTGCCTCAGAAGGCAGTGGAGGCCAGTTCGTTGGATGCTTTCAAGAGAGAGCTGGATAGAGCTCTTAAGGATAGTGGAGTGAGGGGGTATGGGGAGAAGGCAGGAACGGGGTACTGATTGAGAGTGATCAGCCATGATCGCATTGAATGGCGGTGCTGGCTCGAAGGGCTGAATGGCCTACTCCTGCACCTATTGTCTATTGTCTATTGTCTAAAACATTTCCAGTCAGAGAGTTGTAAATCTGTGGAATTCTCTGCCTCAGAAGGCAGTGGAGGCCAATTCTCTGAATGCATTCAAGAGAGAGCTAGATAGAGCTCGAAGGTATTTATTCACAAAATGCTGGAGTAACTCAGTAGGTCAGGCAGCATCTCGGGAGAGAAGGAATGGGTGACTTTTCGGGTCGAGACCCTTCTTCAGACTGAAGAAGGGTCTCGACTCGAAACGTCACCCATTCCTTCTCTCCCGAGATGCTGCCTGACCTGCTGAGTTACTCCAGCATTTTGCGAATAAATACCTTCGATTTGTACCAGCATCTGCAGTTATTTTCTTATACTGCTAGATAGAGCTCTTAAGGATAGCGGAGTCAGGGGGTATGGGGAGAAGGCAGGAATGGGGTACTGATTGAGAATGATCAGCCATGATCACATTGAATGGCGGTGCTGGCTCGAAGGGCCGAATGGCCTACTCCTGCACCTATTGTCTATTGTCTATAGTACAACCTCTCGCTTTCCATATTAACTCCAAGTATTTGCCAAGTTTTCTTCCATCCGCTCAACCTATCTAAATTCCTTTGCAGAATGCTCAGATATCCTCATGTTGAGATATCCTCTCACCTGTTTTCATGTTGTTGTCACACCTGCCCTGCTCCTCCAGATCATTGCTATAAATCTTAAATAATTGAGGATGAGGAGCTGATCCGCGGGGCAACTCACTAGTTACATCCTTCCAACCTGAAAACGCCCCTGTTATAGACATAAAGTGCTGGAGTAACTCAGCGGGTCAATCAGCATCTCTCGAGAAAAGGATTAGGTGATGTTTTGGGTCAAGGCCCTTCTTCAGACATCCCTGTTATTCTGACGCTGTCATCTATTTTCTATCTGTAGTAACGCACTTCCCTTTGTACTGTGAGCTCTTGCCCAAGGTTTTCACTGAGGCCTTCTCTAGCTTCTCTCATTATGATATTGTACGTTCTCCCCGTGACCTGCGTGGGTTTTCTCCGAGATCTTCGGTTTCCTCCCACACTCCAAAGACGTACAGGTATGTAGGTTAATTGACTGGGTAAATGTAAAAAATTGTCCCTAGTGTGTGTAGGATAGTGTTAATGTGCGGGAATCGCTGGGCGGTGCGGACTTGGTGGGCCGAAGGGCCTGTTTCCGCGCTGTATCTGAAATATGATAATATGAAAAATATTATCAGCTCACTCTGCCTACAATATAGTTGCCACAGTAAAATCCAAACCTGCCCAAACAATTTTAACTAGCAAAACTACTAAAGCTTTTCGCTGTCCTCGGTGCCACATGTGACAATAGACTAAACTAAACCAAGCTACCAGAACACGCACTGGGATGATCTGATCTCGTGAAATCCAGCACAGGTCTGAAGGCATCATTTTGTTTTGTATTCGATGGGTTTCGGCAACTAACAGGTAGAACGTTTAGCAATGGACAGCTTCTGATTCTCTGGTCAAGCCTTCACTCGGAGTAACATGAGCACATCAGCTGTGATTACCGCAAATAAACAAGCTTTACCAAAGGACAATAAATCAGCTTTCTTTTGACAGTTTCCAACTTCGTTTCTAGCCACAGCTGCTGCCATAATTATACTGATTAGTCACACTAAATTATTTTCCAAAAAGACAATTACCACTGGTCATCATCCATCAACAGCTCTGTAGGGGAGGAGGAATATGCCGCATTTTCTAAAATTAATTTGTTTTTTAAATCCTGTTTGCAAAATAAATATCCAGAAAGACTTATTCACTTCATGTTCAACAACATTTAATTCTGCACAAAATGAATTAAGAGATGAGGAAGTTATGAGTTGTAATTAACCTTACCATTTGCTTGAAGTTATTTCTAGATTCACATCAGCTTAGTAACACTTAACATATTTCTTCTGAACTCTTCTCCACCCTATTAATGAAGTGTACAAATTCATGAGAGGAGTAGATCAGGTAGATGCACAGAGTCTCTTGCCCAGAGTAGCGGAATCAAGTACCAGAGGACATAGGTTTAAGATGAGGGGGGGGGGGGGGGGGGGGGGGGGAAGATATTTTAGGAACCTGAGGGGTAACTTTTTCGCACAGAGGGTGGTGGGTGTATGGAACGAGCTGCTGGAGGAGATAGTTGGGCCAGGGACTATTGCAACGTTTAAGAAACATTTAGACAGATACATGGATAGGACAGGTTTGGAGGGATATGGACCAAACGCAGGCAGATGGAACTAGAGTAGATGGGACATGTTGGTCAGTGTGGGCAAGTTGGGCAGAAGGCCCTGTTTCCACGCTGTATGACTCTCTGACTCTATGAAAACAAAATCAAATTCAACAGATGTTGAAAATCTAGAACAAAAGTCTTAAAATGCTGGAAACCCCAGCAGCTAAGGCAGCTTTGGTCTAAGCTTCTAGCAGTTTCCTTTTGGAAGGTGGGAACCATTCAAATAAAAAAAACTCCATAATATTTATTGACAACACTGTGAGGTACAGAATGATGTATGACTTAAACGAAACAGTCCTTTATACAGTGAAGTCAATCTGCTCAGAAAACTGACTTGGTTTTCCCACACAGTGAGCTGTCCAGAAGGGAATGGTGCTGACCGATCTGATCCAGACTTCAGGAGTGTGTGCTGAAGGATGCACTGAAGCTCGGTGCAACTAATGCGGAAACTCTGGCGGAGGAGGGGGTGTGGCGTTGGGGGAAGACCAAGGTCCAGGGTCCATCCGCCGCTGGACATTGAGGGGCTGAGTCTGTGGGGGGCACCCTTCAAACAAGTGAAGGGGTATCACCCTAGGGGTGCACGTGAGTGGCACGGGTGTTTGGGCTAGCGCTGCAGAGAACGGCACTAACAATGTTGAATGTGGAGAAACTCAGAATGTACTGAGAGCTTTTGCATAGTTTTTGTTTTGTGTAGAAGATAGACACAAAATGCAGGAGTAACTCAGCCGGGACAGGCCGCATCGCTGGAGAGAAAGAATGGGTAACGTTTCGGGTCGAGACCCTTCTTTAGATGAAGAAGAAGAAGACCCAGGAACGTCACCCATTCTATCGCACCAGAGAAGCTGCCTGTCCCGCTGAGTTACGCCAGCATTTTGTGTGTCTATCTTCAGTGTAAACCAGCATCTGCAGTTCTGTCCTACACACTTGGCTTTGCATATTTTTATCATGAAAAAGATTTATTTTTGAAATTAAAAAAAAGAGAAACTGCAGAAGCCTTTGTCAATAAAAGCAGGAAACCATCTGTAGAAAGATGCAATCAGTGGTGGAGGATTTCACACTAACTATGTACATTAAAGCAACCAGAGTCATTCACGGCAATGTGGGAAACAGCCTTGATTCAATGGTGAACTTGTAGTAAACCAAGCGTTGAGAATCAAGCGGGTTTTATTAACGAAACAGTGGTTGAACACATGCCCGCTTAGTTAGGAGAACAGTTAGGTGCTTATTGCTGTTGAGAGGAGCACCACACGTCTGTTCACTCGTGGGCTCGAGCTGAGCTTTTCATCTCCAACTGTCAACTGTCATCTCCAACTGTCAACTGTCATCTCCCTGTCACATGATCGTTCCAGTTCTGGTGATGAATGTTCGATCAGTAAGTGGCTTGACCCCCAGGTGGCGCCACAAACTACCCAATAATCTCCACTCTGGCTAGCTGCATTGTCACCATAAACAGCTCTCAAAACTAATAGCTAATTATTTCTATTACTTAAAGAAGAGAAACACTTCAACAGGTCTTCATTGATTCCATTTATTTCCAGAGTAATGTCTGCAGTGTTTATTATTCATATTTCCTTTACTGCACTGAAACAAACACAGTGTTGTTGCTAAATTTCAGGTAGGGAAGATATAGGGTTGCCAACCGTCCCGTATTAGCCGGTACATCCCGTAATTTGGGCTAAATTGGTTTGTCCCGTACGGGACCGCCCTTGTCCCGTGTTAGGCCCATGAGGTGTTGTAGGCCAGGACACTGTAGGTCCAGACAGTGTAGGTCCGGACAGTGTAGGACTGGACGCTGTAGTCCGGACAATGTAGGCCCGGACAGTTTAGGTCCTGACATTGTAGGCCCGGACAGTGTAGGTCCGGACAGTGTAGGTTCAGACAGTGTAGGTCCAGACAGTGTGCGTCTGGACAGTGTAGGTCCGGCGGCCCGGGCGCCGCCTAACGGAGATTACGTAGCAACCCGCCTCCTGGCCCAGGCGGCTGCCATTGGTGGAGCGGGAGCACGTGGCCGCTGGCTGGGTGATGTCACGTGGGGCACGGGGCAGTGACGTCACCTTGTCCCTTATTTGGGAGTGAGGAAGTTGGCACCCCTAGGAAGACATGAGTGCAGCAGGGTTTACATGCTTGGAGGCAACTGTGAAGAGCAGTACAAAATGGAGGAAAGAGAGCTTACCTGAAAAGACATCAATGAATCTATTCACCAGAATGCAAACAGAGCTAGTATTTTAAATTCTGTAAAAGTCAATGGAGCTTGATTGGCTGACTTATAGCGCGGAAACAGGCCCTTTGGCCCGGCTTGCCCACACCAGCCGACATGTCCCAGCTACATTAGTGCCTGCAATTGGCCCATATGCTGTCCTGTCCATGCACCTGTCCAACTGTTTCTTAAACTTCCAGCATTTCTATTTTTGCCTCAGATTCAAGCATCAAGTATTTTATTTGTATTGCAATGGAGCTTTTGCCTCTTTAGCATTAAAACAGTTTAAAGTTCATACTGTGCACCCATTGAGGTCATTATCTTGCATGCAAGTCTCTCATTAGAAATGATGGAAGAAGTCTTGGTTATGAAGTTGCCTTGCTCCTCCTGGTCCCACAGTTTCCTCGATGTATACGACTGATGCACCAATTCGTCTTGATGTACCATCAGCCTTTTGGAAGGTCACCTCACCCAATGATCCCTTACTACTTTTTTATCAGAGATTTAATTTTCAGATTATTCAACCCATCTAATCCACCCCCCCCCCCCCCCCTCCATTAAATGAGACATTTATCATTCCTCTCCTTTTCTTCATTGTTCTTTATTTCCAGTTTTAACCAAATATCAATTCATTTCAGTTCTTGGTCCAATAAAAGAGAACAGCACAAAGTTTCAACTCACCCTTTCCCATCAGGTGTCTTGACTGCCCTGCTGCCAATTTGCAGACTTTAATACTTTGATTGATTGCAAATGACACAAAAGCAGAAGGCACAGCAATAGAAATACAAAGTAAGTTCAGAAGATTATAAGAGACAGGAGTAGAATTAGCTCATTCGGCCCATCAAGTCTACTCCGCCATTCAATCATGGCTGATCTATCTCTCCCTCCCAACACCATCCTCCTGCCTTCTCCCCATAACCTCTGACACCCGTTCTAATTAAGAATCTATCTACCTCTGCCTCAAATATATCCACTGCTTTGCCTCCACGGCCTTCTGTGGCGAAGAATTCCACGGATTCACCACCCTCTGACTAAAGATATTCCTCCTCATCTCCTTCCTAAAAGAACGTCCTTTAATTCTGAGGCTGTGACCTCTGGTCCTAGACTCTCCCACTAGTGGAAACATCCACTCCACACCCACTCTATCCAAGCCTTTCACTGTTCTGCACGTTTCAATGAGGTCCCCCCCCTCATTCTTCTAAACTCCATCGAGTACCGAAAAAAACGCTCGTCATACGCTAACAATAGACAATAGACAATAGGTGCAGGAGGAGGCCATTCGGCCCTTCGAGCCAGCACCGCCATTCAATGTGATCATGGCTGATCATTCTCAATCAGTACCCCGTTCCTGCCTTCTTCCCGTACCCCCTGACTCCGCTATCCTTAAGACTCTATCTAGCTCTCTCTTGAATGCTCTCTCTTGAACGCTAACCTACTCATTCTTGGGATCATTCTCGTAAACCTCCTCTGGACTCTCTCCAGATCCAACACATCCTTCCTCAGATGCGGTACCCAAATTTTTCCACCCTTGTACTGCTTCTCTCACACTGAAGAGGATTCAGCTGCGGTTAGTGTTTAACTAGCATCTGAAGTAGCAGTTTCAGTGGTGATTGATGGCAAACTCTCACCCATGCCATTGACATGCTCAAGCTGGATGGATTAAAAAAAAAAACCCTGTCATTAGAAGGGGAAATGATGGAGATATTGACATCAAACCATTCTCAACGCAACGTGCCTGCCAAAAGAGGATGAATGCCACTTCTGGAAGCAGAAAATAGGTCGTTGGTGTGGAAAGTTTCAGACAAGTTTCAAGTTTCAAGTTTCAAGAACTGAACCCTGCTTATTTCCTTCAGCTAAACTAGACTAATTCACAACGTAGCTTAGTTTAGTTTTGGAGATACAGTACGGAAACTGGTCCTTCAGCCCACCGAGTCCGCACCGACCAGCGATCCCCGTAAAGTTAACACAATCCTACATACACTAGGGGCAATGTACATTTATGCCGATCCAACGGACCTACAAACCTGTGGGTCTTTGGAGTGTGGGAGGAAACCGAAGATCTTGGAGAAAACCCATGCGATCACTGGGAGAACGTACAAACTCCGTACAGTCGGCACCAGTAGTCGGGATCTCTGACGCTGTAAGGCAGCAATTCTACCGCTGTGCCACTGTGAGTGGGCAATTTTAATTCCAATGTTCCACTGTTTTATTTATCACAATTTGTTCTGAAGAAGGGTCTCAACCCGAAACGGCACCCATTCCTTCTCTGCAGCATTCTATGTCTATCTTCGCTGTTAACTGTGTTTCTCTTTCTATAGGTTGATATAAACCAGATTCAATAAGTTGAGGATGTGACAAGTAAAATGGATGAAGGAGAGTCAGTGGATGTACTGTACCTGGACTTTCAGAAGGCCTTTGATAAATATTGACAATATATATTAATGATTTAGATCAGGGATCTCCAAACTATGGCCCGCGGGCCACATCCAGCCCGCCACGAGATGTTATCCGGCCCGCAGCAAGTTCTTCGGCAGTGGGGACTGGAGGCAGAAGCTGCCGGCGAAGGTTCACCGGAGAGGGGATCGCCACCGACCCAGAGCCGGGACAAGGCGAGAGATCGCAGCGTCCCCTCGCACAACAAACTCAAGGAAACTTCCCTCCTTGCTGCTGCCGCTCACCCCGAGGAGAGAGGAGGGGGAGGAGAGAGTCGGGGTAGAGGGAGCAGCGGGTGAGAGCGGGAGCACGGGGAGGGGGAGGGGGAAGGGGAGGGGTAGGGTGTCAGAGGGTCCAGTGAAGGAGTGCCGTCACTTGCGGGGGCTGCTCCCTTTCCCTCTCTCCCTCCCTCTCTCCCTCTCTCTCTCCCTCTCTCCCTCTCTCTCTCTCTCCCCTCTCTCCCTCTCTCCCTCTCTCCCTCTCTCCCTCTCTCCCTCTCTCCCTCTCTCCCTCTCTCCCTCTCTCCCTCTCTCCCTCTCTCCCTCTCTCCCTCTCTCCCTCTCCCTCTCCCTCTCTCCCTCTCCCTCTCCCTCTCTCCCAGCGCCAGCGAGATCTGTGCCGCTGCTCCACTCTCTTCCCCGGCCCCGTCTCCCTGAAACGCAGCGAAATGAGAACAAACACAAGTGAAGCTTCCCTCCTCGCCATCGCCGCCGCCACTGCCGCCACTCACCCCGGGGATGCGAGGCTTCTGACAACAACTACACTTGTGTGGGGGATCTTATAGAAACATGTAAAATTATAAAAAGGACTGGACAAGTTAGATGCAGGAAAAATGTTCCCAATGTTGGGGGAGTCCAGAACCAGGGGCCACAGTCTAAGAATAAAGGGGAGGCCATTTAAAACTGAGGTGAGAAAAAACTTTTTTACCCAGAGAGTTGTGAATTTGTGGAATTCTCTGCCACAGAGGGCAGTGGAGGCCAAATCACTGGGTGGATTTAAGAGAGAGTTAGATAAAGCTCTCGGGGCTAGTGGAATCAAGGGGTATGGGGAGAAGGCAGGCACGGGTTACTGATTGTGGATGATCAGCCATGATCACAGTGAATGGCGGTGCTGGCTCGAAGGGCCAAATGGCCTCCTCCTGCACCTATTTTCTATGTTTCTATGTTTCTATGTTACTTCAGCACATAATTAGAAATATGTGAACACAATATTTACCTTCCTTTGCGTGCAATAATATCCTTGTGTATGAAATTAAACACATCAGATGTAATTGACAATTATCTTCACAAATTAGCAAATCCATCAGAGGAAAGCTTATTGATTATATGTGAAATGACCTTCAAGAGAATCAATTTAGAATTTAAAAATTAACATTTGGATAAAGAATGACCAAATTCAATATTATTTCATTCAATTAATTCGATTCCACTCACCCAAATTGATTAGATAAATTGTGATAGTTTAAAAGCTCTAGATTGTTCCTTGATATATATATATATATATATATATATATGTATGAGGGAGGGGGGAGGGAGGGGGAGGTTGAGAGGTGGGTTGAGGGGGGTGGAGTGGGGGGAGAGGAAGGGGGAGAGGAGGAGGAAGAGTAGGGGGTGGAGGGAGGGGGAGAGGAGGAGTGGAAGGAGATGGAGGAGGGAGGAGGGGGAGGGAGGAGGGAGGAGGGGGAGGAGGGGGAGGAGAGGGGGAGGGGGAGGGAGGAGGGAGGAAGGGGAGGAGGGGGAGGGGGAGGAGAGGGGGAGGGGGGAGGGTGAAGGAGGGAAGGGGAGAGGGGGAGGGAGGAGGGGGAGAGGGGAGGGGGGGAGAGGGGAGGGGGGTGAGAGGGGAGGGGGAGAGGTGAGGGGGGAGAAGGGGAGGAGAGGGTGCTGAACCAATGCAGGAGAGGTTTGGACCCAACGGGTCCACCCTTTTCTAGTTGTAATTATAATTGTCTCTGACACCTCCTCTGGCGTTTTTTTCTAGATAACCACCTCCCACTTTGTGGAAAACCTATTACTCAGATCTTCTTTAAAATTTTCCACCTTTTGTTTTGAAACTAAGTCCTCTGATTCTGGGGGACATGTTAAAAAAAAGCAGATGCTGGAATCTTGAGCAAAAGACAAATTGCGGGATGAGTCCATGAGGTCAGGCAGCATCTGTGGAGTGGAACAGTCAGCATCCTTCTTCAGGGTTGGACCTGACCCAAAATATTGTCAGCTCATTTTTCCTCCACAGATGCTGTGTCAGGTCAGGCAAAGAATTCCTCCAACAGTTTGCTTTTTCCCCCTGCAGTCCGAAACTCCTTCACCCTGGAAAAAAGAGCGGACAGTGTTGGTCCGGACAGTGTAGGTCCGGACAATGCAGGTCCGGACAGTGTAGGTCCAGTCAGTGTAGGTCCGGATAGTGTAGGTCCAGTCAGTGTAGGTCCAGTCAGTGTAGGTCCAGTCAGTGAAGGTCCGGACAGTGTAGGTCCGGACAGTGTAGGTCCAGTCAGTGTAGGTCCGGACAGTGTAGGTCCGGACAGTGTAGGTCCAGTCAGTGTAGGTCCAGTCAGTGTAAGTCCAGTCAGTATAGGTCCAGTTAGTGTAGGTCCGGACAGTGTAGGTCCGGAGAGTGTAGGTCCGGACAATGCAGGTCCGGACAGTGTAGGGCCAGTCAGTGTAGGTCCAGTCAGTGTAGGTCCAGTCAGTGTAGGTCCAGTCAGTGTAGGTCCAGTCAGTGTAGGTCCAGTCAGTGTAGGTCCAGTCAGTGTAGGTCCAGTCAGTGTAGGTCCGGACAGTGTAGGTCCAGTCAGTGTAGATCCGGACAGTGTAGGTCCAGTCAGTGTAGGTCCAGTCAGTGTAGGTCCAGTCAGTGTAGGTCCAGTCAGTGTAGGTCCAGTCAGTGTAGGTCCAGTCAGTGTAGGTCCGGACAATGCAGGTCCGGACAGTGTAGGGCCAGTCAGTGTAGGTCCAGTCAGTGTAGGTCCAGTCAGTGTAGGTCCAGTCAGTGTAGGTCCAGTCAGTGTAGGTCCAGTCAGTGAAGGTCCGGACAGTGTAGGTCCGGACAGTGTAGGTCCAGTCAGTGTAGGTCCGGACAGTGTAGGTCCAGTCAGTGTAGGTCCAGACAGTGTAGGTCCGGACAGTGTAGGTCCGGTCAGTGTAGGTCCGGACAATGTAGGTCCGGACAGTGTAGGTCCAGTCAGTCTAGGTCCAATGCAGGTCCGGATAGTGTAGGTCCAGTCAGTGTAGGTCCAGTCAGTGTAGGTCCGGACAGTGTAGGTCCAGTCAGTGTAGGTCCAGTCAGTGTAGGTCCAGTCAGTGTAGGTCCAGTCAGTGTAGGTCCAGTCAGTGTAGGTCCAGTCAGTGTAGGTCCGGACAGTATAGGTCCGGACAGTGTAGGTCCAGTCAGTGTAGGTCCGGACAGTGTAGGTCCTGTCAGTGTAGGTCCAGTCAGTGTAGGTCCGGACAGTGTAGGTCCGGACAGTGTAGGTCCAGTCAGTGTAGGTCCAGTCAGTGTAGGTCCAGTCAGTGTAGGTCCAGTCAGTGTAGGTCCAGTCAGTGTAGGTCCAGTCAGTGTAGGTCCAGTCAGTGTAGGTCCAGTCAGTGTAGGTCCAGACAGTGTAGGTCCGGTCAGTGTAGGTCCGGACAGTGTAGGTCCAGTCAGTGTAGGTCCAGACAGTGTAGGTCCAGTCAGTGTAGGTCCGGACAGTGCAGGTCCGGACAGTGTAGATCCGGAGACCCGGGCGCTGCCTAACGGAGGTGGCGCAGCAACCCACCTCTCGGCCCGGGCGGCCACCATTGGTGGAGCGGGAGCACATGGCCGCTGGCTGGGTGAGTTCACGTGGGGCGCGGGGCAGTGACGTCACGTTGTCCCTTATTTGGGAGTGAGAAAGTTGGCAGCCCTACTCCAAATTAAACTAGGCCTCCCTGCTTTTATAAAGGGTCTTGCAGCTGACAGCTTATCAAGTCTTCATCCGAGCGCGTTTTAAAAGTGATGAGGGTTTAATGGCCTCAAAGCCTTTTAAGGGAGTGATTTCCAGGCCCCACCCTTCCCTTTGGGTAAATGTTTTTTATCTTCATTTCTTCCCTCTAATCTTTCCATCTATGCAGCTCGACAGCTTGAGTTGTAAGGAGAGGCTGCCTAGCCTGGAACTTTTTTTCACTGGAGCGTAGGTGGCTGATGAATAATCACAGGGAGATTTACAAAACTACCAGTGGCATAGATGAGGTTAATGGTCGCAATCTTTTTCCCAGGGTCCAGAATTCCAGAACTAGAGGACATAGGTTTAAGGTTAGAGGGTCGAGATTTAAAAGAGACCTGAGGATGTTGTGTATATGAAATGTGCTGCCAGCGCAAGCTGGAGAGGCAGGTACGATGGTGATGTTTAAAAGGCACTTGAACAGGTGCGTTAAAAGGTGTAGAGAGATACACAGGCATATGGGACTAGTTCAGTTATAAAACCATGACAGCATAGATGGGTTGGGCCAAAGGGTCTGTTTCTGTACTCAATGAATCTATGACATTTAGATTATATCCCCTTGTACTTGACCTCTCTGCAGTGGGGAAACATGTCTGATGGACTGAAGAAAGGTCTCGACCCGAAATGTCACCCATTCCTTCTCTCCCAAGATGCTGCCTGTCCCGTTGAGTTACTCCAGCATTTAGTGTCTATAGTCATGGATTTCCATGCTGCAAATACTGTAATATTTTTCTCCAGAATTTCAGTAGATGAACAAAATAAACCATCAGCCCACCTCAGGAGCATATGTGGATAGAGAGCTGAGCAGGTCATCAATTCAATCAGAGGAGGTGGAGGAGGGAGGGAGGGAGGGAGGGGGAGGAGGAGGGGGAGGAGAGGAGGGAGGGGGCGAGGGGGGGGGGTGGGGGTGAGGGGGAGGGGAGTGTAAGGGGGCGAGGGGGGAGGGGGTCGGGGGAGGACGGAAGGGGAGAGGAGGGAAGGGGAGAGGGGGGAGGGAGGAGGGGGAGGGGGAGAGGGGAGGGGAAAGAGGAGAGGTGAGGGGGGAGAGGGGGAGGAGAGGGTGCTGAACCAATGCAGGAGAGGTTTGGACGGGTCCACCCTTTTCTAGTTGTGATTATAATTGCCTCTGACACCTCCTCTGGCGTTTTTTTCTAGAAAACCACCTCCCACTTCGTGGAAAACCTATTACTCAGATCTTCTTTAAAATTTTCCACCTTTTGTTTTAAAACTAGGTCCTCTGATTCTGGGGGACACGTTAATAAAAATGCAGATGCTGGAATCTTGAGCAAAAGACAAATTGCAGGAAGAACCCATGAGGTCAGGCAGCATCTGTGGAGTGGAACAGTCAGCATCCTTCTTCAGGGTTGGACCTGACCCACAATACTGTCAGCTCATCTTTCCTCCACAGATGCTGTGTCAGGTCAGGCAAAGAATTCCTCCAACAGTTTGCTTTTTCCCCCTGCAGGTTCCTTCACCCTAGAAAAAAGACCTCGACTATATATTCTATTTCTGCTCCTCAGAGTTTTACAAATCTCCACAAAGTCATCCACCAGCCTCCCTAGTTCCAGTCACAATAAATCTGACCTATCCAACCTCTCCTTGTGCCTACATCCATTAATTCCAGTTACCTGTGGGTAAATATCTTCTGCACGCTCTCTATTCCTTTCATACCTTTCCTGTGGAGCGGAGAGCAGGACTGTATCGTTATTCTGCGGTTATTGTCTCTCCTGGCAATGAAATGCAGGCAGGACCGTTACAGCGGGCAGCCACGGTGGTGCAGCGGTAGAGTTGCTGCCTTACAGCCCTTGCAGCGCCGGAGACCCCGGTTCAATCCCAGCTATGGGTGCTGTCTGTCCGTGACCTACGATCCTCCCACACCAAGGACTTCCAGGTTTGTAGATTAATTGGCTTGTAACTTGTCCCAGTGTGAGTAGGATAGTGTAAGTGTGCGGGCATCGCTGGTCAGTGGGTTGAAGGGCCTGTAACTAGGGTTGCTAATATGGGAGTATTAGTCGGGGCATCCCGTATTTTGTGTAAAATTGGTTTGTCCCGTACGGGACCGCCCTTGTCCCATATTAAACCCAGGGGGCGCTATAGGCCCGGACGCTGTAGGTCCGGACAATGTAGGTCCTGACAGTGTAGGTCTGGATAGTGTAGGTCCGGACAGTGTAGGTCCGGACAGTGTAGGTCCGGACAATGTAGGTCCGGACAGTGTAGGTCCGGACAGTGTAGGTCCGGACAGTGTAGGTCCGGAGACCCGGGCGCCGCCTAACGGAGGTTGTGTAGCAACCCACCTCTCGGCCCGGGCAGCCACCATTGGTGGAGCGGGAGCACGTGGCCGCTGGCTGGGTGAGGTCACGTGGGGCGCGGGGCGGTGACGTCACCTTGTCCCTTATTTGGGAGTGAGGAAGTTGGCAACCCCTACTCCAAATTAAACTAGGCCTCCCTGCTTTTATAAAGGGTCTTGCAGCTGACAGCTTGTCAAGTCTTCATCCGAGTGCGTTTTGAAAGTGATGAGGGTTTAATGGCTTCGAAGCCAAGTCAAGTTTATTTGTCATATACACATACACGATGTGCAGTGAAATGAAAGTGGCAATGCCTGCGGATTGTGCACAAAAAAGAATTACAGTTACAGCATATAAATAAAGTTAATAAAGTTAATATAGAGAAGACAAATTTTAGTCCCTGGAGTTATAAAAGTTAACAGTCCTGATGGCCTGTGGGAAGTGGGAAGAAACTCCGTCCCATCCTCTCCGTTTTCACAGCGTGACAGCGGAGGCGTTTGCCTGACCATAGCATCTGGAACAGTCCGTTGCTGGGGTGGTAGGGGTCCCCCATAATGTTGCTTGCTCTGGATCTGCACCTCCTGATGTATAGGTCCTGCAGGGGGGCGAGTGTAGTTCCCATGGTGCGTTCTGCCGATGCACTACTCTCTGCAGGGCCATCCTGTCCTGGGCAGAGCTGTTCCCAAACCAGACTGTAATGTTGCCGGACAAGATGCTCTCTACAGCCCCAGAGAAGAAGCACTGAAGGATCCTCAGAGACACTCTGAATTTCCTCAGCTGTCTGAGGTGGTAAAGACGCTGCTTTGCCTTACCCACCAGTGTGGCAATGTGCGTTGCCCACGTCAGATCCTCTGCGATGCGGACTCCCAAGTATTTAAAACTGCTCACCCTATCCACAGTAGACCCATTTATCTCCAGTGGCGTGTACGTCCTTGGATGTTTAGCCCTTCTGAAGTCCACAATCAGCTCCTTCGTTTTAGTGACATTCAAGAGGAGGCTATTGTCCTGACACCAGAGTGCCAGATCAGCCACCTCCTCCCAGTAGGCCTTCTAATCGTTGTCGGAGATCCGGCCCACCACCACAGTGTCATCAGCAAACTTGATGATGGAGTTTGAGCTGAACCTGGCCCCACAGTCATGTGTGTACAGTCATGTGTGTACAGTGGTGGGCTAAGGACGCAGCCCTGGGGGGATCCTATGTTCAGGGTGAGGGAGCTAGATGTGTGTTCCCCCATCCTGACCACTTGGGGACTGGCGGTGAGAAAGTCCAGGACCCAGGCACACAGAGGGGTGCTAAGCCCCAGTTCCAGCAGCTTCTCAACCAGTCTGCTGGGGATTATTGTGAAAGCTGAACTAAAGTCAATGAACAGCATCCTCACATAGCCCCCCTGGCTGTCCAGATGAGAGAGAGCGGTGTGTAGAACCTGGGAGACCGCATCATCCAATGATGTTGGACCAAAGGGTCTGTTTCTGTACTCAATGAATCTATGACATTTAGATTATATCCCCTTGTTCTTGACCTCTCTGCAGTGGGGAAACATGTCCTCCCTGTTCACCCATGTCGAGGCTTCCCATAATTTTTATAACCCTGTCTTTCTCACCGAATCCTCCCTTTTTCCCTAAACAGTTTCTTGGGCAGATCGATGGGGAAGAATGTTCAGTAAATTGTCCTTCAATATTTCAGGTGAACTGACGTCAAAATAAATAACCTATCTTGAATGATACAAGGGGACACAAGGGACTGCAGATGCTGGAAGACCTGGAGCAAAACAAAAACTGTTGGAAGAAACAGTGTGGAGGGAGGAAATGCAGACGCTGATTTAAACCGAAGACTGACTCCAAAGGCTGGAGTAACTCAGCGGGTCGGGCAGCATCTCAGGAGAGAAGGAATAGGTGACGTTTCGTGTCTCGACCCGAAACGTCACCTCTTCCTTCTCTCCAGAGATGCTACCTGACCCGCTGAGTTACTCCAGCTTTTTGTGTCTGTCTGCTGGAAGAACTCAAAGGGTTGAGCAGCATCTGTGGGGGAAGTGGAATTGTCAGCGTTTCGGGACAAGACCCTGCATCAGGACTCAACTGGTCCTGATGCAGGCTCTCGACCTGAAATGTCAACAATTCCTCTCCCTCTCCACAGATGCTGTTCAACCCATTGAGTTCCTCCAGCAGACAAAAAGCTGCAGTAACTCAGTGGGTCAGGCAGCATCTCGGGAGAGACGGAATGGGTGACGTTTCGGGTTGACACCCTTCTTCAGACTGATGGACTGAAGGAGGGTCTCGACCCGAAATGTCACCCATTCCTTCTCTCCCAAGATGCTGCCTGTCCCGCTGAGTTACTCCAGCATTTAGTGTCTATAGTCATGGATTTCCATGCTGCAAATACTGTAATATTTTCTCCAGAATTTCAGTAGATGAACAAAATAAACCATCTCAGGAGCATATGTGGATAGAGAACTGAGCAGGTCATCAATTCAATCCTTGCAACCCTTCTACCTGTTAGTTCTTGATTGCTCCTCAACCCCAGTGTCATTGCTAATTTATCCTTCATAACATTACAATTTTAGAACTCTCCATTTTTGAAGGTTACTGCATTTTTGCTCCATTTCCCTTCATAACATCACAATTTTAGAGCTCCCAATTCTGCAAGTTACTGCATTTCCAACAAATACTTTTAAAATTAGGGTTACAAAACATTCCTTACCAACCAGACACCCACGACAATAGAAAGTGCATTTGATTTATTCCGAGCCGAGCTTTCAGTTGACTGTGAAAAGACTTGCTCAGGCATTGTAGTTTAGTTTTTCTAGTGCTGACACATGGTGATCTTTCCATTTACATTTGTTCAGAACAGCTAACTTAATTAGAATGCTTGGTGCAATTGTGCGGACCTCAATAGGCCTTCCACTGGGACCTTTCTGTTAGTAAGGGTCAAGTCATTCAGCTGCAGCTTGTGATGGCAATGAGTTAAAGGTGTGCTGATTTCTTTGTTCTGCAACAATAAAAGGTAAGTACCGTCAATTACCAATCAAAAAATGTCAATGCAAACAAAACGTCCATTTATTGGTGCTCCAGAGCTCTTCCTCGAGAGTGAAAGTTAGAAAGGAATCACATAGGGCGTCACGGTGGCGCAGCGGTAGAGTTGCTGCCTTATAACGTGCGCAGCGCCGGAGACCCGGGTTCGATCCCGACTACGGGCGCTGTCTGTACGGAGTTTGTACGTTCTCCCCGTGACCTGCATGGGTTTTCTCCGAGATCTTCGCTTTCCTCCCACACTCCAAAGACGTTCAGGTTTGTAGGTTAATTGGCTCGGTGTATTGTGTAAAAACTGTCACTAGTGTGTGTAGGATAGCGTTAGTGTGCGGGGATCGCTGGTCGGTGCGGACTCGGTGGGCCGAAGGGCCTGTTTCCGTGCTGTATCTCTAAACATAGGTCAAACCAAATCAAATACTAGCTAAAGCTGGCCAATGTGTTCAAGTCACTGCAAAAGATTGATGATTCAAAGTAATGCTGAATGCAAGCTGACAGCGAATGAAAACAAATCTGCATGAATTCTCCCACTTAGGCTGAATATTTACACGGTGTGAACCTTCACAAATTGAAGGGAAATGTACAAGGCCATGATTGCCTGAAGAGGGAAATTGGAAATCTTTATTGACAACTGGGGTGTCATTTTTGTGAAAGCTGACAATTGGTGGTGTCTACCACCAACTTAGCAATATCTGTTTGGCTTCAACGGATTTTGGTTAAAATTAACATCACCTTATGTCATCTCTTCATTGACCATAAACACGGGTGTGCTTTAAGGCTGCTTGCTTATCACCCTGCGCGCTACTCTCTTTCATACCCATAACGCAGGTTTGTAGGTTAATTGGCCTCTGTAAATTGCCCCCAGTGCTTCGGGAGTGAATGAGAAAGCGGGATAACATGGAACTAGCATGAACTAGGTGATCGATGGTTGGCGAGGACCAAAAGGCCTTTATCTACACTGTATCTGTAGAAAAAAGGGAAGTTGAGAGACCATGTGTCATTGGTGGGTCATTAGTTCAGGGAGTTGACCGTTTCAAATTCCTGGTAGTTAACATCCTGGATGACCTGTGGTCCAGCAAACTGATGTAATCATGAAGAAGGCACACCAGCACCTCTACTTTCATTAGGGTTGCCAACTTCCTCACTCCCAAATAAGGGACAAGGTGACGTCACGGCCCCGCGCCCCAAGTGACCTCACCCAGCCTCGCTCACCCGCCCTGGCCGAGCGGCCGCCATTGGTGGAGCGGGAGCACGTGGCCGCTGACTGGGTGAGGTCACGTGGGGTGAGGGGGCGGTGACGTCACCCTTTGTCCCTTATTTGGGAGTGAGGAAGTTGGCAACTCTACTAATACGGGACAAGGGCGGTCCCGTACGGGACAAACTAATTTAGCCCAAAATACGGGATGTCCCGGCTGATACGGGACAGTTGGCAACCCTAACTTTCATAGAGGTTTGAACAGATTTATCATGTCGCCGAACTTCGACAAATGCTTTGTGGTAAGTATCGTCAGGAGTTGCAGCATGGCCGAGCAGGTCAATTCCAATGCACAGGAACACAAGAGGCCGCAGAGTGTGGGGGACTCAGCCCAGTCCATCAAGGGCACAGCCTTCCTCACCAGTCAAAAACACTGCCTCAAGTAGGCAGGACCTATCATCAATGATTCCTTCCCTCCGAGCCATTCTCTCATCTTGCTGCGACCAGCAGGCGGGACCTACAGAAGCCCGATGACCTACACCACCAGGTTCAGGAACATCTACGTTCTTTCATTGCTCAGGGTCGTGCACTTTCCTGCACAACCCTTTATCTTACCACTGCACTGCTCCACCACTTGCACTACCATTGTTCTCTAATTGCGTAGTTGCACTAATGTCCTATTTATGCACAGTCATTTACTTTTCACTGTCTTGTATAATTTATGTCTAACAAATGCTTTTTGTAGTCTGTGTGCCTGTGATGCTGCTGTAAGCAGGATTTCCATTGTACCTGCATCTCTCCATGCCCATGCAAATGACAATAAACACCACTTGATGTGACTTGAAGATAGACATGAAATGCTGGAGTAACTCAGCGGGACGGGCAGCATCCCTGGAGAGAAGGAATGGGTGACGTTTCGGGTCGAGACCCTTCTTCAGACTCTTCAGACTTGACTTTTGTGGAGTGTCCAACCCGCATGTTGTTCTTGTGACTGTGGCTGAAAACGTGGAGTCTGGAAGCTGATAGTTTCCAAAGGTCTTTATTTATCATGACCAGCAGATATTCCCTCAGAGACCCTCGCCCTGAATCCCCCTGAACTTAATACATGGAGTTTTTATACTTTGATTTACAAAGATAACAGCAGTGGTAGACAACGATGTACTGGTTTATAGGTTATTGGCTTCAGTGACATTGCAAATTGTCCCTCGTGTACGAGGTGATCGCTGGTCGGCGCGGACTCAGCGTGCTGAAGGGCCTGTTTCCGCACTGTATCTCTAAACTAAGCTGAACTAAACTAAACTAAACTAGCCGCCTGCAAAATGTCAAAGCATCTCGACAGTAGGAGGACCGTAACTGTTTGTGTTCTGTTCACTGCTGAGCAATTAGCTCAGCGTCGCAGGATGTACATTAACAGCCTTCAAACCCCTATGATTCCTGCCGGCTGGGATTTTGGGGTTAATTTCAAAAACTCGTTTGGAGCAGCCGGTTTTGGACTTTCGGTAGAAGCGCTGATAGAAATCTGTCACGAAGATTATCCGTGAGGGACACCATTGAAAGAAAAAATGATTTTCTGGTTTTCAACCCAAGCCCATCCTGCTCAAAGATCTTCGCTCTTCTGCAGTGGTGTGGGTGGGGAACAGAATACAGCATCTGTTTTCTCCCCCAGTACATCACCTCCCTTGGCGCCGCACTTCCATTGCTTTTTATTTATCTTATCTCACCGCGCCGGGCACCAGCGAATCCTCGGGCAAAACACAAAGGCAGGGAACAAGACTGGCCTCTGCTGCAGGGTGCCAACATGATGGATGGTCCACAGCTACCCAAGTGTGACAGCCTTGCCATGCAGGCTGCAGTGTAGCGTCCCCACACAACAACACAAGGAACATAAAGCATAGTCACTCGGATTATTATTATGCAAGTCCAGAGTGTTTTATTGCCATTTGTTCCAGATAGAACAATGAAATTCTTGATTTTTGCTTGGACAATCATGTTCACAAATGAAATTTAAAACAAACACATTAAAGGAAGGAAGCAAGTGGTGTGATTTATTCATATAGTCTAGAGAGTCAGGAGTGTTTTATTGTCATACTAGACCAAGTGGACCTGTTGGGCCCAAACCTCTCCTGCATTGGTGCAGCATCCTCTCCTCCCCCCCCTCCCCCTCTCCTCTCCACCCTCCCCCTCACCTCCCCGTGATCGGGGCGGTCGAAGCTCCTGCGGCTTGGAGATCCCGAAGACGGTCCCTAACGAAACGACCGCGAGCTCCACAATGTTAGGCCGCAGTGCGGATGGAGATACGATACAGAAAAGTCGCATCTCTGTCGAGGAAAGAGATTTAAAAAGTTTCCCCCAACCCATCGCCCACATAATACAGAATTAAAGATACACTAAAACATACATTTAACAACAAATTAAAAACAACAAAAGAAAAAAAGGGCGAGACAGGCCGTTGGCGAGGCTGCCATTTGACTCGTGATATTTGACTCTGCAGTAAAGTTTGACAAGCAAGTCAATGCTGTGGTAAAAGCCAGCTTCTTCCAGCATCGTACCATAGCTAAAATCAAACCATTCCACCAATTTGACGACATTGAAAAAATCATTCACGCATTCATTTCCTCCCGCCTAGACTACTGCAACTCCCTATACACTGGGATCAGCCAATCATCCCTGTCCCGCCTGCATTTGGTCCAAAACGCCGCAGCGAGACTCCTGACGGGTACCCGTAAAAGGGACCACATCACCCCGATTCTGGCCTCTCTCCACTGGCTCCCAGTACGGTACAGAATCAACTTCAAGCTCCTCCTGTTCACATACCCCTAAACGGGCTTGCCCCCCCTATATCAAAAATCTTCTAACCCACCACTCTATCTCCAGGTCCCTCAGGTCGGCCGACTTGGGGCTACTGACTATCCCGCGGTCTAGGCTTAAGCTCAGCGGTGACCGCGCTTTTGCGGTTGCAGCTCCTAGACTGTGGAACAGCATCCCTCTCCCCATCAGAACTGCCCCCTCCATCGACTCCTTTAAGTCCAGGCTCAAAACCTAATTCTACTCCCTAGCGTTTGAGGCCCTCTGAGGGGGCGCTGTGAACTGTTTATGTATGTGCTGTTATGTTTGTATGCCATTGTATGTTCGTTCTTCGTACCTGAACTGATGTACAGCACTTTGGTCAACGTGGGCTGTTTTTAAATGTGCTATACAAATAAAATTGACTTGACTTGCCATCGTACGGCGCCACCTAAATATATATATATACACACCCATACATACATAAATACGCACAAAATTGTCCTTTTGCCAATTATTTTGTCCTTTGCTGATTATTTTCATAAATCTATTCCATTACCACCGTGTTTGGCGATTAAAACTCTGTTTCCTCAACATCAAATACATTTCAAACAGCGCAATAGTCAAGAATTGTATTAATATTGGTTGAATTATTTCATGCAAAGGGAGCATGTCCTGATTTTCTTTGTACATGTCCTCACTAGCAATAATTCTACGGCATTCACTGCTAGTTTATGTATAACATTTGAAATCTCAAAGCAGAATGACTTCTTATGTTGCAGCCGTTTAAAGAGAAGATGATAATTTCACTGCAGCAACAGTAACAACGTATTTGTCAATCTGATTCAATTGAAGGTAAAATTGTATTGTGTGATGCGTTATCTTTAAACCCAGCATGTTCTGGTGTTCTTGTATCTTAGCTCAGGATCTCCATTGTTACTGTGGGAACTGTTTACTTTAACTGTAGAAAATGGCACTGAGAGAAAATGAGAGAAGGCATCTTTCATTCCACTGTGATATAAGGAGCTTAGTAGACTGACGTCCGCTTTGCTGACAAGCCTCCCTAGAGCAAAATTGTATTTGAAAGAAATCTTCTTGCTTTGTGCCACGTGAAATTTAATTAGACCGTACACTTCAAAAGTCGAATCGGAAAGATTGGATTTAGCTCATCATGTCGTGAGGTAGATATTGGCTAAATTGCTGGACTAGCAATGATCCTAAAACCATTAAGATCCCATTATAACAGGTGGCAAATTGAAATTCTTCAAAATTAAATAAATCTGGTAAGTGGAGCAAGTGTCTACAATGTGACAATGAAATTGAGTGTAACATTGTAAAATTTATCTGATATATTAATATCCCCTCAGGAGAGAAATTTGACCTTCTTATCCAGTGAGATCTCCGCATGTCTACAAACCACCTGCAGTGTGGTTCATTCTTACTTCTTCTAGGGAATGGGCTTTCAAACCATCCACATCAAGTGTTCTTAGATTTAGATTTTTCTTAGATTTAGAGATACAGCGCAGAAACAGGCCCTTCGGCCCACCGGGTCCGCGCCGCCCAGCGATCCCCGCACACTAACACTATCCTACACCCACTAGGGACAATTTTTACATTTGCCCAGCCAATTAACCTACAAACCTGCACGTCTTTGGAGTGTGGGAGGAAACCGAAGATCTCGGAAAAAACCCACGCAGGAGAACGTACAAACTCCGTACAGTACAGCACCCGTAGTCAGGATCGAACCCGAGTCTCCGGCGCTGCATTCGCTGTAAGGCAGCAACTCTACCGCTGCGCCACCGTGCTGCCCTCTGGTCTGGTCTCTTAGTAATGGACTATACCATCTAAAGATGCTATCTGATGTGAGGAAAATGCAGCGGTTTTGTAAAGAAGCTATGAATGGAAGAAGAATATTCTGATTCATGTCGACTCTTTCCAATGGAGTATCACAATAAACTGGTTGATAAAATGTGTAGGAAGGAACTCCTGACGCTGGTTTAAACCAAAGATAGACACAAAATGCTGGAGTAACTCAGCGGGACAGGCAGCATCTCTGGAGACAAGGAATGGGTAACGTTACAGGATGAGACCCTTCTTCAGGCTGATGCCAGGGGAGTGGGAGGTACATAGATAAGGAAGTGCATAGGTCAGGAAGTGTAAGGTGTGAAAACAGGACAAGGGGAATGGAGATCAAGGAAAATGTAGAATAGATCATTGTTAGTTAGGAGAAGGCAACAACAAAGTAAATAGAGATAAAATGTAGTCGGAGACCGTAAGACTGGTCGGTGATCTGGGAAGGGGTTGGGGATGGAGAGAGAGGGAAAGCAAGGGCTACCTGAAGTTAGAGAAGTCAATGTTCATACCGCTGGGGTGTAAGCTGCCCAAGCAAAATATGAGGTGCCGTTCCTCCAATTTACGCTGGGCTTGGTTGATGAGTTGTGCTATTCCATCTTGGAGGATCAGGTAATCTTCAGATGAAGTGGGATTTGAGGACAGAGCAATAATGGAACAGAATTCAGGGAGGATCTTCAAGTAGGAGTCTCTGAAGGAGGGGAAGTGGAGATCAGAGGAAGTGGAACAACTCCCTGTATGATTGAAATGTGATGATGGAAGTAATTCTTAGGAGTCAAGTTGAGTTTATTGAGTACTGTGAGGTACAGGTACAATGAAAAGTGGAGGGGATAGAGGCAGAGTTCACATGGTTGGATGGGGGATGGGGAGGGGGTAACATACTATAGAACATGGACAGAGTCCAGGAAAAGGCAAGAAGAGGATGTCGGAGCACAAGAGGAAAACAATCCTGGCTGATTAGGAAACAGCCTACTTCTGCACCTATTGTCTATTGTCTATTGTAAGTGCATTTCAACTAGTCGCACTTACAATAGACAATAGGTGCAGGAGTAGGCCATTCAGCCCTTCGAGCCACCACCACCATTCACCGTGATCATGGCTGCTCATCCACAATTAATACCCTGTTCCTGCCTTCTCCCCATATCCCTTGACTCCACTCTCATTAAGAGTTCTATCTAACTATCTCTTGAAAGCATCCAGGGAATTGGCCTCCACTGCTTTCTGACGCAGAGAGTTCCACGGCTTCACAACTCTCTGAGTAAAAAGGTTTTAAATGGCCGTTCTAAATGGCCTACCCCTTATTCTTAAACAGTTGTCCCTGGTTCGGGACTCACCCAACATCGGCAACATGCTTCCTGCCTCAAGCGTGTCCAATCCCTTAATAATCTTATATGCTTACATAAGATCCCCTCTCATCCTTCTAAATTCCAGAGTATACAAGCCCAGTCGCTCCAGTCTTTCAACATACGACAGTCCCGCCATTCCAGGAATTAACCTGGTGAACCTACGCTGCACGCCCTCAATAGTAAGAATGTCCTTCCTCAAATTTGGAGACCAAAACTGCACACAATACTCCAGGTGTGGTCTCACTAGGGCCCCTCACTAGGGTCTCTTCTCTCTCCCCATTGCCCTGCAATTTCTTTGACCTTTCATGTGTTAATACAGCTTTCTTTGGAACACAACAATTGATTTTATCTCCACTGCACTCCCTGGAGTAGTGGAGGCAAAATCAGGGCATTCATGTTCTGAACTATTTCCTGCTACCTTTCCATCCTGATGAATTTGGTTCATTTGTCAAACACCTTCATTCTATAACCTCTAGTTCTTGACCCTTACACCAGTGAGAACGTTCCATCTGCTCAATCTAAACCCTCTGTAATTTTAATAATCTCAACCATGTTCATTTGCAATATCTTGGCAGAATGAGCCCATTTCTCTGATATGTCTGCATAATTATGTCTCCCCCTTCCCAGGACCATCTTGGCAAACCTCTTCTAAACCTTCTCTAAATCTTTCATACCTTGTGCCCAGACCTGAACACAAACCTCCACTTGTGTCTGAACTCATGTTTTATAAAAGTTCAAGATTTCCCACTCTTACACTCTTTCTCTTTAAAAAAATAAAGCTCAGGACCCCTCTTTTTAAAAAAAAAAAACTCTTCCTCAACCTATCCTAGTTAATTTATCCAGAAAGATCTCACAATGTCTCTGCTCTTTTCTCCCTTTGAAAAATGTGAACATTAACTTCTATTGCTGCTCCCCATTCTCCCTATCAAGATGCAACACACAGCATTTGTTTCTTTCTTAAATCCCACCTTCCACAAGTTCACACCTTGCACTGACCTATCAATATCCCATTGAACATAAGGGCTTAGCCTGAGGATAAAGGATTTAGAATTGAGATGGAAATATTTCCTTTGAGAGGGCTGTAAATGCTTGGGATTCTCAATCCAAAGAATCGCAGACGCATAGTGTGTAAATATATTCAAGGTTGAGACAATTAGATTTCAGACTCGAAGAAAAAAAAAGAATATGGACATCGGCAGTAACAGAAATGTAAATCTGAGGATCATCCAATGAACTTGTCCATTGCCTTCTCTTTCTCTACTATATATCGGCACGGTGGCGCAGCGGTAGAGTTGCTGCCTTACAGCGAATGCAGCGCTGGAGACTCAGGTTCGATCCTGACTATGCGGCGTCTGTACGGAGTTTGTACGTTCTCCCCGTGACCTGCGTGGGTTTTCTCCGAGATCTTCGGTTTCCTCCCACACTCCAAAGACGTGCAGGTATGTAGGTTAATTGATTGGGTAAAATGTAAAAATTGTCCCTAGTGTGTGTAGGATAGTGTTAATGTGCGGGGATCGCTGGGCGGCGCGGACTCGGTGGGCCGAAGGGCCTGTTTCCGCGCTGTTTCTCTAAATCTAAATCTAAAAAATCTATATGTTTTATCATTTATGGCACAATTTGCTTTGATTTCATTCACCATAAAAATTCAAATAAAATTAAATAATGACGTTTTATTTGCAGTAGAGGCTTTGACAAAGAGAGGTTTTGTTAAAGGAAGTGTATCTATCTTTAGCTGAAAAGTGTGTGAGCCCAGCTGCATCTCTTCTTTAAATCAGAACCTCCAAGCATCAATCAATTATGCAGCCAAGAAATGTCTTTCTTTCTGATTTAAATACTGTTGCCACATTAATCTCTCTGTCGAACATCTGCTTATGATCTTGTATGTTATTGATATTCCATTCTTCAGAGATTCCAATGTACTTCTTTGTCAATGTATGGATTACCGTGTGGAAAAAATCCTTAGCCCTTTCAGTAACATGTCATGGCTCAGTCCTGGTTATAATCATTATCTTTTTATATTTTCTCAACTGATCATTTTGTTTTAATCTTTCAATTTCCAGTTTTCAGAATCAGAATCAGAATGACCTTTATTTGTCATCCAAAAAAACAAGTCTTTTGGACGAGATTTCGTCACCCACAGTCCAACAGTAAGAGCAGTAAAATAAGCAATTACACAACCACAAACCAACACAAAACAAACAAAAAGAAACATCCATCACAGTGAGTCTCCTCCAGTCACCTCCTCACTGTGATGGAAGGCCAGAATGTCATTTCTCTTCCCCTGCTGTCTTCTCCCGCGGTCAGGCTGTTGACGTTGCCACGTTCCAGGCCGCGCCGGACGGTGAAAGGTCCGCAGCGGGCCGACCCAAGCCCCGCGATCCGGTGCGGGCGAACACGCTGCCGAGACTTCCAATCCATCCCGAGACTTCTCCAGTGTTCCTACTGCACATTTACAGGTAGATTGAACTGTCCTCCTTCTCAAATTGAGCCAGCGGTCTGGTAGAGCATATTGGTCTGGTGACTGAACAATGAAAGTCCAGGCTGGGCTGCAAGTAGTGGAACATGAATTAGATGAAAACATTTTGATTCAACAGGATGCTGCAGCATTGTGCTTACGTTGCAGGACTAGTGAGACTAGACTAAAGCAATTTGGTTTAGTTTAGAGATACAGCGTGGAAACAGGCCCTTTGGCCCACTGAGTCCACGCCGACCATCGTCCCCGCACACTAGCACAATCCTACGCACGCTAGGGACAATTTGCAATTATGCCAATTAACCTACAAACCTATAGGTCTTTGGAGTGTCAGAGGAAACTGGAACTCCTGGAGTAAGTACACGGGGAAAACGTACAAACTCTGTACATGCAGCATCCCTGTTCAGGATCGAACCCGGGTCTCTGTTGCTGTAAGGCAGCAACTCTACCGCTGCGCCACCCTGTCCAAATTGTGGTTGATTAAATAAATTCAGGAATTAAACAGAACTACTTTTTTTTAGATTTAATCACGTGAGATTAATTGCCCTTTAAAAAGAAAAAATGTATTGTTAACATTGAGCACGATTGATCAAATTATTTGTAAACTCATTAGCACATAAAACAAAACCTGCGCATTTCCTTTAAGCCGTTCCTCTTACCTTAAAGCTGTGCCATCTAGTCCTTGACATTTCCAGACTGGCAAAAAGGTTCTGACTGAAAATAAGTTCTCTGATGTCCTTCAGGGAAGGAAGTGCCTTATCTTTGTCCAGTATGGTCTAGATTTCAAAGCCACAGCAAAGATGTTGACTCTCAACTGCCCTCGAGCAGGTCACAGATGCCATTGGGAGTGGACAATACTGTCCTAATTCTAATTCCTCTCCATCATATTATAAGGATAATTATTAACATTTGCTGGATATTCACATGTTTAAATTATGTTTTATTCTTAGTTTATTGCATGTCGTGTTGTTACTTGCGAGCAAAGCACCAAGGCAAATTCCTTGTATGTATACATACTTGGCTAATAAAATTTTTTCAATTCAATTCAATTCAATTCAATTCAATTCAATATTCTCATCACAATGATCCTTGTAAAATCTTGCCCATTAGAAAAATCGAACTGCTCAGATACAGTTATCTACCAATTATGTTGTTCGACCAGTGATTCAGAAATCTGGAGCAGAAATTCTCACCAAGATGGCCGGGCCTTATGAATGTAGTTATTTAAATATTCAGAATTAAATATTCAGGGCCCCTGCAATTTTACTGTGTTACCATGAAATCAGGTTAATGGCAGTAGTTTCTGGCCCTGTCAACAGTAATCACATTCCACCAATGAATGATAGTCTCAAAATGCTGGACTAACCTGACAATACCCTTTTTGGATGAATAATGGGGAGCGATAAGTCAAAATACAGAAGGCAGTTCGATAATCTGGTTAAATGGTGCCGGAACAACAATCTTGCTCTCAACATTCGAAAGACCAAGGAGCTAATTGTTGCGTTGAGGAAGGGAAAGCAATACAATACAATACAATACAATACAATACAATACAATACAATACAATACAATACAATACAATACAATACAATACAATACAATACAATATATCTTTATTGTCATTGTACAGGGGTACAACGAGATTGGCAATGTGCCTCCCATATGATGCAATAAATTAATTAGCTAGTCAGTATTAATTTAAACAACCCAATCAAACAAATTAGAACAGTTTTAAAACAGAATAAAGTGCAAGTAGATCTGTGCCGGATCACTGTGCGATGTGACCATCCGGCTCAGCAGGACTGGTTCATAGCAGCTACGGCCCTGGGGATGAAGCTGTTCCTGAGTCAGGAGGTGCGGGCGTAGAAGGCCTTGTAACGTCTGCCCGATGGTAGAAGTTCGAACAGACTGTTGCAGGGGTGTGAAGAGTCTTTGTGGATGCTGGTGGCTTTTCTGAGGCATCGTGCTTTGTAGATGCCCTCCAAGGCTGGAAGCTGTGTCCTGATAGTCTTCTGAGCTCTATGGACTACCCGCTGAAGAGCTTTCCTCTCTTCCTCCGTGCAGCTGAGATACCACACAGTGATGCCATGTGTTAGGATGCTCTCTATGGTGCAGCGGTAGAATGTCGTCAGCAGCTGTTGGGGTAGGCCAGACTTTTTCCTGTGTTCTTAGGTAGAACAGTCGTTGCTGTGCCTTCTTGACCAGCAGTAGTTTAGTTTAGTTTAGAGATACACTACGGAAACAGGCCATTTCACCCATAGAGTCCATGCCAACCAGCGATCCCCGCACACTTACACTGTCCTACACACACTAGGGGCAATTTACAATTTTACTAAAGCTAATTAACCCAAACAAATCTATATGACTTGAGTGTGGGAGGAAACCGGAGCACCCGGAGAAAATCTACGCAGGTCACGAGGGGAACGTACAAACTCCTTATAGACAGGACTGGTAGACAGGATTGAACCCAGGTCTCTGGTGCTGTAGGACAGCAACTCTGCCATTGTGCCACCGTGCTGCCCCTAATCCATGTGATCCATAATCCTGTCCTCACTGGTGGAACAGGAATGGAGAGAGACATCAGCTTCAAATTCCTAGACATGTACATCTCTGAAGATCTGTCCTGGGCCCAGCATATCGATGCAATCACAAAGGTCATCGACACTTTGACTTCCTCCGAAGCTTGAAGAAATTTGGCATGTCATCAAATTCTCTATTAAACTTCTGCAGGTGTTGTGTGGAAGGGATCTTCCCTGGTTCAGTAACTAAAACGCCCAAGAGCAACGAAGGCTGCAGAAAGTAATGGACATTTCCCAGACCATTATAGGTATGACCTCCTCACCTTCTACTGGAAGGACTACCTCAGGAAGAGAGCTAAACTCATCAAAGACGCACACCACCCTGGCCATGATCTCATCTCGCCTCCACCATCAGGATGAAGGTACAGGAGCTTGATAACTGTGAGCACCTTGTTTAAAGACAGCTTCTTCCCATCAACTATCAGGCTCTAACTATTCTGCACCACCCTAAACATCCCAACCTCTGCAGCAAATTACTATGTCCTCTATATAGATTTAGATTTAGAGATACAGCACAGAAACAGGCCCTTCGGCCCACCAGGTCCGTGCCGCCCAGCGATCCCCACATATTAACACTATCCTACACCCACTAGGGACAATTCATTTTTTACATTTGCCCAGCCAATTAACCTACAAACCTGCACATGTTCGGAGTGTGGGAGGAAACCGAAGATCTCGGAGAAAACCCATGCAGGTCACGGGGAGAACGTACAAACCCCATACAGACAGCGCCTGTAGTCAGGATTGAACCTGAGTCTCCGGCGCTGCATTCGCTGTAAGGCAGCAACTCTACCGCTGCGCCACCGTGCCGCCTAATATAAGGTGGCCCTGTTGCGCAGCAGTAGATTTGCTGTCTTACGGTGCTTTCAGTACCAGAGACTTGGGCTTGATCCTGACTACGGGTGCTGTCTGTAAGGAGTTTGCACGTTCTCCCCGTGACCGCGTGGGTTTTCTCCAAGATCTTCGGTTTCCTCCCAAAGACGTACAGGTTTGCAGGTTAATTGGCTTGGTATAAACGTTAAATTGTTCCTAGTGTATGTAGGATAGTGTTAATGTGTGGGGATCACTGGTCAGTAGGCCGAAGAGACTGTTTCTGCGCTGTATCTCTGAACTAAAGTAAAACCTAAACTAAATATAGGTTGCACTGTATAATTCGGCTTGCACCAACATGATCTGGTTACCTGGTAATAACTGATAACTTATTGTATTATTGATTATTGTATATTTAGTTTGTTGTGATGTTGCATTAATTGCCTGTAAAGCTACAGCAGTAAGAATCTCATTGTTCATAGCTGGTGCATGAGACGATTAAACACTTGAGTTTAATCTTCCCCTCCCCTTCCCAGTTCTCCCTCTATCTTCCTGTCTCCACCTATATCCTTCCTAAACCCGAAACGTCACCCATTCCTTCTCTCCCGAGATGCTGCCTGACCTGCTGAGTTACTCCAGTGTTTTGTGAATAAACACTTGAGTTCAGAGATACAGCGTGGAAACAGGCCCTTCGGCCCATCGAGTCCGCACCGACCAGCGATCCCCGCACATTGACACAAGCCTACACACTAGGGACAATTTATACTTATACCAAGTGTTCAAACCCAAGCCAATTAACCTACAAACCTGCACGTCTTTGGAGTGTGGGAGGAAACCGAAGGACCCGGAGAAAACCCACGCAGGTCACAAGGAGAATGTACAAACTCCGTACGGACAGCACCCATAGTCAGGATCGAACCCGGGTCTCTGGCGCTGCAAGCGCTGTAAGGCAGCAACTCTACCGTTGCATCACCAGAGACTTAAAAAAATTCTGCTCCTGCACACATTGAAAGTTATTTTTTAGTTTACATTGTCAACCATTTCTCTAAATCATAAACCATGACTGAAAAGAAAGTTCCATATCTTAGATGACATCAGGGCAAGTCTATTTTCTGCCTGCAGCCGCAAGCAATGCAATTTGTTGTTTCGGCTTCTTAAAGAAGATAAGCAGGACTGACAAGTTTCCAAAGGGGAGAAATTCTGCACAGCTTCGCTCTCTGCTTTACTGAGGTGTGCAGGTTAGAGAAACTAAGTTAGAATAACGACTTATTTAATCAAAGCACAGCAGGTTCTGGTGCATTTCTCAGTGAAGTCTCCTGTTCTGACACTGCATGTTACAAACTGCGTTCCCATTTTACAAGTCAAACCCGATGGTGAAAACCAACTGATCACCCGGTCGGTCTCAGAATGCTTCAAGCACTAGTAGGTAGGTATAATTATATTAGCTGCATGTAAATCATAGTCTCATCAGTTCAATATCCTTCAGTTAAACTAAACTATCTTGTCGCATTTTCAGATGTTGAACTCAGTTAGTACGTCTGGTTAATAACCATTCAGGAGAACTGATAAAATGTTAACTATTTCTTTCTCCACAGATGCTGCTAACCAGGCTGAGTATTTCCAGCATTCTCTGTTCTACTTCAGATTTCGAGTATCATTTTGCACATGGAGTCATAGAGTCATAGAGTGATACAGCATGGAAACAGGTCCTTCGGCCCAACTTGCCCACACCGGCCAACATGTCCCAGCTACACTGGTCCCACCTGCCTGCGTTTGGTCCATATCCCTCCAAACCTGTCCTATCCATGTACCTCTCTAACTGTTTCTTAAATGTTGGGATAGTCCCTGCCACAACTACCTCATCTGGCAGCTTGTTCCATACACCCACCACACTTTGTGTGAAAAAGTTACCCCTCAGATTCCCATTAAATTTTTTCCCCTTCACCTTAAATCTATGGTCCTCGATTCACCTACCTCTGGGCAAGAGAATCGGTGCATCTACCTGATCTATTCCTCTCATGAGTTTATACACATCAATAAGATCAATGCAAGTTCAATACAATACCATACAATACAATATATCTTTATTGTCATTGTACAGGGAGGGGTACAACGAGATTGGGGATGCGACTTTGATACGATGCAATAAATTAATTAGCTAATCAGCATAAATTTAGACAACCCAGAGAAACAAGATTAGAAACAGTCTTAAAACAGAATAAAGTGCAAGTAGATCTGGTCCGGTTCACTGTGCGATGTGACCATCCGGCTCAATAGGACCGGTTCATAGCAGCGATGGCCCTGGGGATGAAGCTGTTCCTGAGTCTGGAGGTGCGGGCGTAGAAGGCCTTGTATCGTCTGCCAGACGGTAGAAGTTCGAACAGACTGTTGCAGGGGCGTGAGGAGTCTTTGTGAATGCTGGTGGCTTTTCTGAGGCATCGTGTGTTGTAGATGCCCTCCAAGGCTGGTAGCTGTGTCTTCTGATAGTCTTCTGAGCTCTATGGACTACCCGCTGAAGTGCTCTCCTCTCTGCCTCCGTGCAGCTGAGGTACCACACAGGGATGCCATGCATTAGGATGCTCTCTATGGTGCAGCGGTAGAAGGTCGTCAGCAGCTGTTGGGGCAGGCCAGACTTTTTCAGTGTTCTTAGGTAGAACAGCTCAGGTAGAACAAGATGAATGCAAGTTCTTTCATTGTAGATTGGTTATGTAATTAAAGTGAATTTGCTTTATGAACGGCTATTTGCTTCAATGTCAGCATTATAAAGAGCACTCTTACTTTTTCCAAGTTGTTCTATACCATCCCAGGTCAAACATTAAACAGCACCCCCATGTGCTGGTGGTTACCTTTGCAAGTATTTAGGTTAACCTGCTCTTGTCACTTTGCCATCCAACTCTTGGAACTGATATGTCTTCAAAGTCCAGTTGGAGTTCTAATGTAGCACTGCCTTCCACTAATCATCAATGGCATACATTTGGCATCAGATTGATAGAACTATTCATGCGGTCACCAATTTAGTTTAGTTTAGTTTAGAGATACAGCGTGGAAACAGGTCCTTCAGCCCACCGAGTCCGCGCCGCCCAGCGATCCCCGCACATTAACACAAGCCTACATGCACAATGGGGACAATTTAGATTTTAGATTTAGATTTAGAGATACAGCGCGGAAACAGGCCCTTCGGCCCACCGAGTCCGCGCCGCCCAGCGATCCCTGCACATTAACACTATCCTACACACACTAGGGACAATTTTTACATTTACCCAATCAATTAACCTACATACCTGTACGTCTTTGGAGTGTGGGAGGAAACCGAAGATCTCGGACAAAACCCACGCGGTCATGGGGAGAACGTACAAACTCTGTACTGACAAGCACCCATAGTCGGGGTGGAACCCGGGTCTCGGGCACTGCAAGCGCTGTAAGGCAGCAACTCTACTGCTGCGCCACTGTGCCGCCCTGAGTTTCTGTACAAAAAAATTTGCAAGATTGTCCTTCGATAGGTATCAATATTTTGGACACTCTGGACAGTGCGTTTTTTTCCTTTGGTTATCTCCTATTGTCTCACAAATAGCAAGTATCTAATCTTTAAGGAGCAAGGTTCACAAATGATATTAACTTTCCAGAGTTCACGGCTGCACCTTTTTCCTTCAGTTGGAAACATTGCTTGAAATACTGATGGAGCAGGCACAGAGTGTGAGTTGAACAGCAATTCGTTCACTTTCGAGTTCAGAGTTGTTAACTTTAGAAAGACTGGCACTGACTGCAGTGAATGGTGACTGATGATTGATCAGAAGCTTTCAACGTGAAATCTCAGCTCTTGACTTGATGCCAAAGGAACAGAAAGGAATTATGTGTGCAGATCTTGAAAAGAGAATCTGAATGAACTGACAGCAGAGCAAGTTGAATAAGATAATTTGTCTATTCTTGTTGCAGATCACTCAGCTCCTCTTTAAGTTCTGATTTCAATCAACATCTTTTCATCTGGTAACATTTGCTTCCGACGCGAGATTGTGGTTAATAACTTTGATCCAAAAATATCGGCGATCCATTTGGCCTCTTAACAAATGCTTTCCCCTCTTGGTTGACTGTGCACAGTTGCTTCTCAGTTCTGTGAGCACATCTTTCCTGGAACTCTGTTCGTTTCCCTCTAGGCTAGTTTCTCTGCATCTCAGCAGCTTCAGAATGGCTTTGATAGGAGTTGCAGATGCGAGAGTGGTTTGCCTTTGAAACAGGCAGCCTCCTTCACCTCCATTATCCAGCTGCATTGCCATTGCATCTTGATTTATTCACAAAATGCTGGAGTAACTCAGCAGGTCAGGCAACATCTCGGGAGAGAAGGAATGGGTGACGTTTCGGGTCGAGACCCTTCTTCAGACTGAATTATTTGTGCAGATCTTGAAAAGAGAATCTGAATGCTACCTCTTGCACCCATGCAGAACTCACTGACTTCATACACTTCACCTCCAATTTCCATCCTGCCCTTAAATATATCTGGACTATCTCCGACATCTCCCTCCCGTTTCTGGACCTCACCATCTCCATCACAGGAGACAGACTAGTGACGGACATTTAAAAAAAACCAAAAAAAAACCTTGGGGCTTGCCATTGCATCTTTTTCACCCCGGCCTCTCTCGAAAGAAAGAATAAGCACGTCTCTATTACTGGTTTAAATATCGTTCATTAACGTTAGATAATTGCTGAGGTAATGGGCAACACCTGCGAGATGCATAGCCGGCCTCCCAATTAATGGCCTTGATGCAAAAATCACTAATGCATGCTCGGCTAAGTGTACGTTTGCCATTTCTTGCATTTGCTATTCATGTAAAGGAGCATTGATGATCATTGCTATGATCAGTGGATTGAAAGACTAATGCCACCTCTTCTAATATCCCCTCTCCCCTGCTCAGTATGTATTTTAATCCCCCTCTCAACATGCAGATTTAGTCGCCACTTGCTGAACGTCTCAGGACATTTGTTGGTGCTTTGTTGTTACATTGGTCTTGTAATCCATTATCATTCGTTTGATTTCAACGGAATGAATTTTACAAGCAGGATGCAACGCACAGCTGTACTAGTGGTATGTCTGGTACAGCCAGCTGTGGATGTATTTCTCGGCCATCATGCAATTCATCTGCCATGCTCCTTGTGGCAGCTAGATCCGTATTCTAACCTACTCTAAAGGCTTGGGTAGAGTGGATGTGGAGAGGATGTTTCCACTAGTGGGAGAGTCTAGGACCAGAGGTCATAGCCTCAGAGTTAAAGGACATTCCTTCAGGAAGGAGATGAGGAGGAATCTCTTTAGTCATGAATCTGTGGGATTCTTTGCCACTGAAGGCTGTGCAGGCCAAGTCAATGGAAAATTTTAAGGCAGAGATAGATAGATTCGTGATTAGCACGGGTGCCAAGGGTTATGGGGAGAAGGCAGGAGAATGGGGTTAGGAGGGAGAAATAGATCAGCCAAGATTGAATGGCGGAGTAGACATGATGGGCCGAATGGCCTAATTCTGTTCCTATATGAACTTATGACCTTAAACTCTCTGACCAAAGACATTTCACCTGCATTCCCTCAATCAAAGTCTTGGATTGATTAATAAGTGTCTTACACTTATGATCCCTGGTTCTTGTCTCCACCAGAGTGAAATGGCCTCTATGATCCACCTCTTGATTATGCCTACCCAACCAAATCCTTTTATAATCCAGCAATTATGGTGGATACATCGTGTAATAGGCCACACTAAGTCTCACATAAGACATTTGTATCTGTCAGAGAGGACGTTTTTCCCAAATGTGAAAAGTCATAGTCTGTGTGAAGAAAAGACAGTTATTCAGAGCTATTTAGTTATTGCCCCAAAGCTGACCTATACACTGTTGTGTTCTATACTCCAACTATATTTATATGGCACCATTGGAAAAATGAATTCTAATAAACAAATTCAGACATTACTATTCAAGCCACTTCATTCTGCTATTAAAATTTGTTAAGAAACAATGACCATGAACAAGGTTTGATTAAAAATTAAATGTTAAATTGATGACAAGTTGAAAGTGAAATATGAGACTGATTTGGTTTAATAGGATTTTATGCACACTCTGGTATGGAGTTTTGCCACTCCAATTTTAATACTTCCTTTGGACACGAAATAGATTGACTTGGATATGTTTTTTATCATGCAATAATCTGCACTGTTTGACAATAGACAATAGACAATAGGTGCAGGAGGAGGCCATTCGGCCCTTCGAGCCAGCACCACCATTCAATGTGATCATGGCTGATCATTCACAATCAGTGCCCCGTTCCTGCCTTCTCCCCATACCCCCTGACTCCGCTATCATTAAGAGCTCTATTTGGCTCTCTCTTGAAAGCATCCAGAGAAATGGCCTCCTCTGCCTTCTAAGGCAGAGAATTCCACAGATTTACAACTCTCTGAGTGAAAAGGTTTTTCCTTATCTCCGTTCTAAATGGCCTACCCCTTATTCTTAAACTGTGGTCCATGGCTCTGGACTCCCCCAACATTGGGAACATGTTTCCTGCCTCGAACATATCCAATCCCTTAATAATCTTATATGTTTCAATAAAATCACCTCTCATCCTTCTAAATTCCAGTGTATACAAGCCGAGCCGCTCCAGTCTTTCAACATATGACATTCCCGCCATTCCGGGAATTAACCTAGTAAACCTACGCTGCACGCCCTCAATAGCAAGAATATCCTTCCTCAAATTTGGAGACCAAAACTGCACACAGTACTCCAGGTGCGGTCTCACTAGGGCCCTGTACAACTGCAGAAGGACCTCTTTGCTCCTATACTCAACTCCTCTTGTTATGAAGGCCAACCTTCCATTGGTTTTCTTCATTGCCTGCTGTACCTGCATGCTTCCTTTCAGTGACTGATGCACTAGGACACCCAGATCTCGTTGTACGTCCCCTTTTCCTAACTTGACACCATTCAGATAATAATCTGCCTTCCTATTCTTACCACTAAAGTGGATAACCTCACACTTATTCACATTAAACTGCATCTGCCATGCATCCGCCCACTCACACAACCTGTCCAAGTCACCCTGCAATCTCATAGCATCTTCCTCACAGACAATAGACAATAGACAATAGGTGCAGGAGTAGGCCATTCAGCCCTTCGAGCCAGCACCGCCATTCAATGCGATCATGGCTGATCACTATCAATCAGTACCCCGTTCCTGCCTTCTCCCCATACCCCCTCACTCCGCTATCCTTAAGAGCTCTATCCAGCTCTCTCTTGAAAGCATCCAACGAACTGGCCTCCACTGCCTTCTGAGGCAGAGAATTCCACACCTTCACCACCCTCTGACTGAAAAAGTTCTTCCTCATCTCCGTTCTAAATGGCCTACCCCTTATTCTCAAACTGTGGCCCCTTGTTCTGGACTCCCCCAACATTGGGAACATGTTATCTGCCTCTAATGTGTCCAATCCCCTAATTATCTTATATGTTTCAATAAGATCCCCCCTCATCCTTCTAAATTCCAGTGTATACAAGCCCAATCGCTCCAGCCTTTCAACATACGACAGTCCCGCCATTCCGGGAATTAATCTAGTGAACCTACGCTGCACGCCCTCCATAGCAAGAATATCCTTCCTCAAATTTGGAGACCAAAACTGCACACAGTACTCCAGGTGCGGTCTCTCCAGGGCCCGGTACAACTGTAGAAGGACCTCTTTGCTCCTATACTCAACTCCTCTTGTTACGAAGGCCAACATTCCATTGGCTTTCTTCACTGCCTGCTGAACCTGCATGCTTCCTTTCATTGACTGATGCACTAGGACACCCAGATCTCGTTGAACTCCCCCTCCTCCTAACTTGACACCATTCAGATAATAATCTGCCTTTCTATTCTTACTTCCAAAGTGAATAACCTCACACTTATCTACATTAAACTGCATCTGCCATGTATCCGCCCACTCACACAACCTGTCCAGGTCACCCTGCAGCCTTATTGCATCTTCCTCACAATTCACACTACCCCCCAACTTAGTATCATCTGCAAATTTGCTAATGGTACTTTTAATCCCTTCGTCTAAGTCATTAATGTATATCGTAAATAGCTGGGGTCCCAGCACCGAACCTTGCGGTACCCCACTGGTCACTGCCTGCCATTCCGAAAGGGACCCATTTATCCCCACTCTTTGCTTTCTGTCTGTTAACCAATTTTCTATCCATGTCAGTACCCTACCCCCAATACCATGTGCCCTAATTTTGCCCACTAATCTCCTATGTGGGACCTTGTCGAAGGCTTTCTGAAAGTCGAGGTACACCACATCCACTGACTCTCCCTTGTCAATTTTCCTAGTTACATCCTCAAAAAATTCCAGTAGATTTGTCAAGCATGATTTCCCCTTCGTAAATCCATGCTGACTCGGAACGATCCCGTTACTGCTATCCAAATGCTCAGCAATTTCGTCTTTTATAATTGACTCCAGCATTTTCCCCACCACTGATGTCAGACTAACTGGTCTATAATTACCCGTTTTCTCTCTCCCTCCTTTCTTAAAAAGTGGGATAACATTTGCTATTCTCCAATCCACAGGAACTGATCCTGAATCTATAGAACATTGAAAAATGATCTCCAATGCTTCCACTATTTCTAGAGCCACCTCCTTAAGTACTCTGGGATGCAGACCATCAGGCCCTGGGGATTTATCAGCCTTCAGTCCCATCAGTCTACCCAAAACCATTTCCTGCCTAATGTGGATTTCCTTCAGTTCCTCCATCACCCTAGGTTCTCCAGCCCCTAGAACATTTGGGAGATTGTGTGTATCTTCCTCAGTGAAGACAGATCCAAAGTAACGGTTTAACTCGTCTGCCATTTCTTTGTTCCCCATAATAAATTCCCCTGCTTCTGTCTTCAAGGGACCCACATTTGCCTTGACTATTTTTTTCCTTTTCACGTACCTAAAAAAACTTTTGCTATCCTCCTTTATATTATTGGCTAGTTTACCCTCGTACCTCATCTTTTCTCCTCTTATTGCCTTTTTAGTTAACTTTTGTTGCTCTTTAAAAGAGTCCCAATCCTCTGTCTTCCCACTCTTCTTTGCTATGTTATACTTCCTCTCCTTAATTTTTATGCTGTCCCTGACTTCCCTTGTCAGCCACAGGTGTCTCTTACTCCCCTTAGAGTCTTTCCACCTCTTTGGAATAAATTGATCCTGCAACCTCTGCATTATTCCCAGGAATACCTGCCATTGCTGTTCTACCGTCTTCCCTGCTAGGGCCTCCTTCCAATCAATTTTGGCCAGCTCCCGCCTCATGCCTCTGTAATCCCCTTTGCTATACTGTAATACCGACACTTCCGATTTTCCCTTCTGCCTTTCCATTTGCAGAGTAAAACTTATCATGTTGTGATCACTGCCTCCTAATGGCTCTTTTACCTCTAGTCCCCTTATCAGATCAGGATCATTACACAACACTAAATCCAGAATTGCCTTCTCCCTGGTAGGCTCCAGTACAAGCTGTTCTAAGAATCCATCTCGAAGGCACTCTACAAACTCTCTTTCCTGGGGTCCATTTCCAACCTGATTTTCCCAGTCTACCTGCATGTTGAAATCTCCCATAACCACCGTAGCATTACATTTTTGACACGCCAATTTTATCTCCTGATTTAACTTGCACCCTAAGTCGAGGCTACTGTTTGGGGGCCTATAGATAACTCCCATTAGGGTCTTTTTACCCTTACAATTTCTCATTTCTATCCATACTGATTCAACATCTCCTGATTCTATGTCACCCCTTGCAAGGGAATGAATATCATTCCTTACCATCAGAGCAACCCCACCCCCTCTGCCCACCTGTCTGTCTTTTCTATACGTTGTGTACCCCTGAATATTCAGTTCCCAGCCCTGGTCCTCTTGTAGCCATGTCTCAGTGATCCCTACAACATCATACTTGCCCATGACTAACTGAGCCTCAAGCTCATCCACTTTATTTTTTATACTACGCGCATTTAAGTACAACACTTTAACTTCTGTATTTACCTCCCCTCTCACATCGTTCACAATTGGCCCTGCCCTTAATTTCTTTTCCGCTCTAGAACTTCTGTTCCCATTCTTCCGAGAGTCTTTTGCAATATCTCCTGTATTCCCTTTTACCTCATCTTCATATTCACAATTTGTTAACCCCTCCCCCCCACTACTTAGTTTAAAGCCACAGGTGTCACACTAGCAAACCTGCCTGCCAGAATGTTTGTCCCCCTGCTGTTAAGATGCAACCCGTCCCTTTTGTACAAGTCACCCCTAGCCCAGAAGAGATCCCAGTGGTCCAGAAATCTAAATCCCTGCTCTCTGCACCAGTCCCTCAGCCATAAATTCATACCCTCTATCTCTCTATTCCTGGCCTCACCAGCACGAGGTACCGGTAGCAGTCCAGAGATAACTACCTTCGACGTCCTACTTCTCAGCGTTTTTCCCAACTCTCTAAACTCCCGCTGTAGCACCTCCTTCCTCTTCCGCCCGACGTCATTCGTGCCCACGTGCACAACGACTTCAGGTTGATCGCCTTCCCTCGCTAGGATTTTCTGAAGCCGGTCTGTGATGTGTTGAACCCTGGCACCAGGGAGGCAACAGACCATCCTCAAGTCCCTCCTGCTGCCACAGAATCTTCTATCCGTCCCTCGGACGATGGAGTCACCGACCACTACGGCTCTTCCAGACTTCGGTCTCCCCTGTCGTGTATCCTTGCCAACAGGTCCGCCACTCGGACTGGAAACGTCTTCTGCCCCGACAGTTCCCAAGAGGGTATACCTATTTGCAATAGGCACAGCCACTGGGGTCTCCTGTAGTCCACGTCCACTCCCCCCGGAAACAGTCTCCCACCTTCGCTCGACCTGGACCCTTGGCGTGACAGCCTCACAATAGGTCCTGTCGAGGAAACTCTCGCATTCCCGGATGGCCCTGAGGTCATCCAACTGCCTCTCCAACTCCACCACACGTCCCTTCAGGAGCTGCACCTGGACACAGTTCTTGCAGGTGTAGCTCCCAGAAGCTCCCGCGACGTCCCTGTCTTCCCACATCCTGCAGGAAACACACCGCACCAACTTTTCCGCCATCACCTTGTGCCTATAACCAGCTCTGGCTTAAAACAATGGTATCCTCCTCACCTCAGCCTCCTCGCCGAAGACTCGCAGCCGAAGACTCGCAGCCGAAGACTCGCAGCCGAAGACTCGCAGCCGAAGACTCGCAGCCGAAGACTCGCAGCCGAAGACTCGCAGCCGAAGACTCGCAGCCGAAGACTCGCAGCCGAAGACTCGCAGCCGAAGACTCGCAGCCGAAGACTCGCAGCCAAAGACTCGCCCTTTTCTCACTGGGCACTTCCCTCACTGGGCACTTCCCTCACTGGGCTGCACCCTTTTGTGAGCCTTGCTTATATCACCAATTTAAATTGCCTGATTGTCCAATTTACCTGACTTCTCACTTAAACTGCCTGTTGAACTGTGATTAGCACTTACTTTACTGCTCAGCCAACGGGCGTCCTTGCTCTGCTCCCGGACTTTACACACAGTTCACACTACCACCCAGCTTTGTATCATCTGCAAATTTGCTAATGGTACTTTTAATCCCTTCATCCAAGTCATTAATGTATATTGTAAATAGCTGCGGTCCCAGCACCGAGCCTTGTGGTACCCCACTAGTCACTGCCTGCCATTCTGAAAGGGACCCATTTATCCCCACTCTTTGCTTTCTGTCTGCCAACCAATTTTTTATCCATGTCAATACATTACCCCCAATACCATGTGCTCTAATTATGCTCACTAATCTCCTGTGTGGGACCTTGTCGAAGGCTTTCTGAAAGTCGAGGTACACCACATCCACTGACTCTCCCCAGTCAATTTTCCTAGTTACATCCTCAAAAAATTCCAGAAGATTAGTCAAGCATTATTTCCCCTTCGTAAATCCATGCTGACTCAGAACGATCCTGTTACTGCTATCCAAATGCTCCACAATTTCGTCTTTTATAATTGACTCCAGCATCTTCCCCACCACTGATGTCAGACTAACTGGCCTATAATTTCCCGTTTTCTCTCTTCCTCCTTTCTTAAAAAGTGGGATAACATTAGCTTCCCTCCAATCCACAGGAACTGATCCTGAATCTATAGAACATCGGAAAATGATCACCAATGCGTCCACGATTTCTAGAGCCACCTCCTTAAGTACCCTGGGAAGCAGACCATCAGGCCCTGGGGATTTATCAGCCTTCAGTCCCATCAGTCTACCCAACACCATTTCCTGCCTAATGTGAATCTCCTTCAGTTCCTCTGTCACCCTAGGATCTCTGGCCACTAGAACATCTGGGAGATTGTGTGTATCTTCCTTAGTGAAGACAGATCCAAAGTACCGGTTCAACTCGTCTGCCATTTCCTTGTTCCCCATAATAAATTCCCCTGCTTCTGTCTTCAAGGGTCCCACATTTGCCTTGACTATTTTTTTCCTCTTCACATACCTAAAAAAGCTTTTACTATCCTCCTTTATATTATTGGCTAGTTTACCCTCGTACCACATCGTTTCTCCCCGTATTGCCTTTTTAGTTATCTTCTGTTGCTCTTTAAAAGAGTCCCAATCCTCTGGCTTCCCACTCTTCTTTGCTTTGTTATACTTCTGCTCTTTTATTTTTATGCTGTCCTTGACTTCCCCTGTCAGCCACGGGTGCCTCTTACTCCTCTTGGAATCTTTCCTCCTCTTTGGGATAAATTGATCCTGCAACTTCTGCATTATTCCCAGGAATACCTGCCATTGGTGTTCTACCATCTTCCCTGCTAGGGCCTCCTTCCAGTCAATTCTGGCCAGCTCCTGCCTCATGCCTCTGTAATCCCCTTTGCTATACTGTAATACTGATACTTCCGATTTTCTCTTCTCCCTCTCAATTTGTAGAGTAAAACTTACACTGCCATGATTCCTGATATATATTCATCTTTTAACAATCTATCTTTTGAATTATCAGAACCAAGTTTAGTTTAGGAATCTTTCAAGTTTACATTTTTTCAAAATATCTCCCCAGATGGTCATATAAGATAACGGGAGCATGCATAGATTTTTATCTCAAAATTGAGGGTGGACACAAAATGCTGGAGTAACTCAGCGGGGCAGGCAGCATCTCTGGGGAGAAGGAATGGGTGATGTTTCAGGTCAATAGACAATAGACAATAGACAATAGGTGCAGGAGTAGGCCATTCAGCCCTTCAAGCCAGCACCGCCATTCAATGCGATCATGGCTGATCACTCTCAATCAGTACCCCGTTCCTGCCTTCTCCCCATACCCCCTCACTCCGCTATCCTTAAGAGCTCTATCCAGCTCTCTCTTGAAAGCATCCAACGAACTGGCCTCCACTGCCTTCTGAGGCAGAGAATTCCACACCTTCACCACTCTCTGACTGAAAAAGTTCTTCCTCATCTCCGTTCTAAATGGCCTACCTCTTATTCTTAAACTGTGGCCCCTTGTTCTGGACTCCCCCAACATTGGGAACATGTTTCCTGCCTCTAATGTGTCCAATCCCCTAATTATCTTATACGTTTCAATAAGATCCCCCCTCATCCTTCTAAATTCCAGTGTATACAAGCCTAATTGCTCCAGCCTTTCAACATACGACAGTCCCGCCATTCCGGGAATCAACCTAGTGAACCTACGCTGCACGCCCTCAATAGCAAGAATATCCTTCCTCAAATTTGGAGACCAAAACTGCACACAGTACTCCAGGTGCGGTCTCACCAGGGCCCGGTACAACTGTAGAAGGACCTCTTTGCTCCTATACTCAACTCCTCTTGTTATGAAGGCCAACATTCCATTGGCTTTCTTCACTGCCTGCTGTACCTGCATGCTTCCTTTCAGTGACTGATGCACTAGGACACCCAGATCTCGTTGAACATCCCCTCTTCCTAACTTGACACCATTCAGATAATAATCTGCCTTTCTATTCTTACTTCCAACGTGAATAACCTCACACTTATCTACATTAAACTGCATCTGCCATGTATCCGCCCACTCACACAACCTGTCCAAGTCACCCTGCAGCCTTATTGCATCTTCCTCACAATTCACACTACCCCCCAGCTTAGTATCATTTTCAAATTTGCTAATGGTACTTTTAATCCCTTCATCTAAGTCATTAATGTATATCGTAAAAAGCTGGGGTCCCAGCACCGAACTTTGCGGTACCCCACTGGTCACTGCCTGCCATTCCGAAAGGGACCCATTTATCCCCACTCTTTGCTTTCTGTCTGTCAACCAATTTTCTATCCATGTAAGTACCCTTGTAAGGTCGAGACCCTTCTTCAGACTAATCAGTCCAAATATAATACAAATGCCACAGCAAATCAGCCTTGATCTATCTCTTAACTGGTCATGTAACTTGATAGACAAAAAAAAAACTAAAATCCTTTGGCATCTGCTCTGATGCACTGATGTATATTAACAACAAGCATCAGTCATTGATTTTTGCACTAGCGTCTTGATATTGGATCATGTTATAATCACAATGCATTCTCTCCTGAAAAGCCCACCAGTTAAACATGGAGTGATACAAATCCAAGTTGTCTTAACTGGACTAATGCTACTTGAATTGAGCAGAAAGCTTTTTCTAGTTGGCATGCTTGTTCTGTTGCTTTAAATTACATGGCTTAAACTGTGATGAGCATATATTTTCCTCAGGAATTCAAACACTTTATGTACAGTTTGAGTACAGTTAAGTGGCCTTGGCCTGGATACTGAGCAACGAAACGCAACAAAAGCTTTTCGCTGTACCTTGGTACACGAGACAATGAACTAAGCTGAGCTGAACTTCTGGTTGAGTTTGCTGTCAATGGCAGAGCAAACTAATCATTAATTTATAAGATCGAATTGCATTGAATTTTACAGGATTGAAAATGTGTAGTCGGAGCTGAATCCAATGACCAAACATTGCCCAAAGATCAAGGAAAAATCCAGCAATGCTAAAGCCATCTTTACCAGCTTTGCATGCAAAGTGTCAGTGCAGCCGGCAGTTAATTGCCTTGGTCCCTGTTCGCCATTTCCGTTCAGAGCAATAGAATCGGGTGGTGTTGCAAGAAAGGGCCTTGATTCTGCCCCAGCTATGCGCTAGGAACAGCCATGTAATTTAAACAAGCAGATGAGGAGAGGGTGGGGTGGTTCACTGTCAAGAAACGAAAATCAATGGATGTTGATACATTGCACTGATATTTACCTTCTATACAAAACAATCATTTAAATCCCATTTAACAATTCACTTCCCATAATTTGTGGCCACTTATGGTTCATTTATATTTTTAATCGAATCTCCAGCACTGAGATAGTTTCAGTCTCAGTCTGGTGGTGAATGTTAGAATTGCTCGTGTGAAGAAGTTTTGCTTCTGACTATTTTGAAACGTTTACATTTAATCTTGTATTCATGATAAATCTTCTGGAGAACACCCCCTCCCCCCTCCCCCCTCCCCCCTCCCCCCTCCCCCCTCCCCCCTCCCCCCTCCCCCCTCCCCCCCTCCTCCCCTCCCCCCCTCCTCCCCCCCTCCCCCCTCCCAACCCCCCCCCAACCTAAACCTTTGGAAATAGTCTGCTTCTATCTGTCAATGTCATCCTTTCAACATTTTATGATAATCTCAACATGCCTTTGCTGTTGGACTATTTGTGGGTTTAAAGTCCTGCTCTTTCTTCAGTTAAATGTATGTAAGCACCTGGAGTGCCTGAATGCCCCACTGAAGCAGTTAAATGCACCGACGAGACTCTGAGCAGGAGGAACGTAAAACGATATTCAAGACACGCTGGTGAAGATGAAGGAGAATGTACACCGATCAGCCAAAACCATTATGACCTGATGAGCCAAAACATTATGACCACCTGCCTAATATGCTGTTGGTCCTCCATGTGCAGCCCCATACGCAGCTGGGTGCGATGCACTGTGTATTGGGACACGTTCCTCCCGTGACCACCATTAATATTTTCTGTGACTTGTGCCACAGTAGACCTTCTGTCGGTTCGGACCAGACGGGATAGCCTTCGTTGCCCTCGCGCATCGATGAGCCTTGGGCTCCCAACACCCTGACGCCGGTTCGTGGTTTGTCCCTCCTCGGACCACTGTCGCTAGGTACTCACCACTGCTGACCGGGAGCACCCCACAAGCCTTGCCGTTTCAGAGATGTTCTGACCCAGTCGTCTGGCCATAACAATTTGGCTCTGGTCAAAGTCGCTCAGGTCTTTACTCCTGGCCATTTCTCCTGCATCCAACACATCAACTTCAAGAACTGACTGCTCACTTGCTGCCTAATATATCCCACCCCTTGACAGGTGCCATTGTAACAAGATAATCAATGTTATTCACTTTCACCTGTCAGTGGTCATAATGTTTTGGCTGATCGGTGTAGTTCTTGACAAAGGAATAAGTCTCTAGGCAGATGACTGGACCAAATCGTGAGGGAGTCACAGCATGATTGAATGTGATAATTGTAGGAAGATGCCCCTCTACCACATAGATTAACTTTGCAACATGCTTATCAGGAAATGCAGCTATCTCCAAATCGATGCATGCATGATATTGCCAATCCAATGGTGAACATTTATTCACAAAATGCTGGAGTAACTCAGCAGGTCAGGTAAGGGAGGAGGATCCTTTACCTCCCCCCTCAACTCCATCCAAGGACCCAAACAGTCTTTCCAGGTGAGACAGAGGTTCACCTGCACCTCCAGGTAAAGAAAAGTGTCTACTCTTCTTCCACCAAGGAAGTAGAGGCTGCTGCCAAGAAGCATACTTCTACCCCCTTTACAACTCTCCTCAAAATGTACCTCTCTCACCAGGTATTGTCTGCCTTCTGAATGGATCCATCCGAAGTCACTGAGCCATTGTGAGCTGATAGACTTGCACGCTCCAGTATGGCCCTTCATCGGCCACATGTCAAAGCTGAAGCCTACCATTTATTTTCTGTCTTTCTCTGCTTTTTCCTTCCATTTTAATAGCCTTTGCCGATGGAATGCACATTTTTGGCATTTCTGGTTCCTGTGTTGCTGCTGCAGCTTGATAGGAAATTCTAGCTGTGAAAGTGGCATAAATCAAAGAGGAAACGATGTTAATTACATGGCATAGAAGACAAACAGCTGGAAGGTTTTGCTTGAATAGCATTAGAAATAGATGCAGAAGGAGGCCATTCAGTCCCTCGTGCCTGTTCCAGTATTCAATAGGAATGTAGATAGACACAAAATGCTGGAGTAACTCAGCGGGACAGGCAGCATCTCTGGAGAGAAGGAATGGGTGACGTTTCGGGTCGAGACCCTTCTTCAGACGCTTGTCTGAAGAAGGGTTTCTACCCAAAACGTCACCCATTCCTTCTCCCCAGAGATGCTGCCTGGCCTGCTGAGTTTCTCCAGCATTTTGAGTCTATCTTCGGTTTCAACCGGCATCAGCAGTTCCTTCCTACACATTCAATAGGAACGTGCCTCATCTTTTACCTGAGGGCCACTTTCCAATGCTTCATCCATCTCCTTACCATATAAAAGTCAATGGATAGCTCTGTCGCATATATTCTGGCACTGAGCTCCTGCAGCCACCCGTGAGTGGACAACTTCAAATATTGGATACCCTCGGGCTGAAGAAACCATCCCATCTCAGTCTAGAATGGCTGAGGAAATGTGTAGGAAGGAACTGCAGATGCTGGTGTAAACCGAAGATAGACGCAAAATGCTGGAGTAACTCAGCGGGACAGGCAGCATCTCTGGAGAGAAGGGATGGGTGACGTTTCGGGTCGGTCTGAAGAAGGGTCTCCAGCATTTTGTGCCTATCTTCCTTTCTTTGAGCATGCTGACTTCCAGTTCTGGACACTCTAACCAGTGGAAACATCACCCATGCAGCTATCCTGCCAAGGTCCCCAAAATACACTATTTGAAAGGGGATCATTCTTAGTCTTGGAAATCCTATAAATTGTTTCCCATGGACCATTCCCTGTCCCAAGTATCAATACAATAGACAATAGACAATAGACAATAGGTGCAGGAGGAGGCCATTCGGCCCTTCGAGCCAGCACCGCCATTCAATGTGATCATGGCTGATCATTCTCAATCAGTACCCCGTACCTGCCTTCTCCCCATACCCCCTGGCTCCGCTATCCTTAAGAGCTCTATCTAGCTCTCTCTTGAATGCATTCAATGAATTGGCCTCCACTGCCTTCTGAGGCAGAGAATTCCACAGATTCACAACTCTCTGACTGAAAAAGCTTTTCCTCATCTCAGTTCTATATGGCCTACCCCTTATTCTTAAACTGTGGCCCCTTGTTCTGGATACGATAAACCTTCACTGTTCTCTCTCTGGAATGAATATATCTATATCCTTCCTTCAGTAGGGAGACCAGACTTGTACATAATATATCAGGTGTGATAATACAATATAATTTTGGTCGCTATTCTTGCACTGAAATCCTCATGCAAAAAAGGTCAATATAATATTGATCTTTCTACCAACTTGCTGCTCCTGCACTTCAAATATTTGTTTACAAGGTACCCTGGTCCCTCTGAACACAAATTGCTTTTAATCTCTCATAATTTAAACAATACTTTGCTTTTATTAGTTTTGGATGACCGCATATATATATTCTGTTCTCCATTCAATTGTCTATTCTATTAGCACCTCTATATCCCTGATGACCTCTCTTCATTCTTCTCACAGCCCGTACTGATATCCTGAACTTTGTATAAGAAAATAACTGCAGATGCTGGTACAAATCGAAGGTATTTATTCACAAAATGCTGGAGTAACTCAGCAGGTCAGGCAGCATCTCTGGAGAGAAGGAATGGGCGACGTTTCGGGTCGAGACCCTTCTTCAGACTGAAGAAGGGTCTCGACCCGAAACGTCACCCTGTCCTTCTCTCCAGAGATGCTGCCTGACCTGCTGAGTTATTCCAGCATTTTGTGAATAAATACCTTCCTGAACTTTGTATCATCAGCACACTTGGATATATTGCGCGTGATGCTCTTGATTAAATCAGTGGTACAGATTGTGTTCCCTCCATCACCCTGTTATCCACAGTTCCTCAATACAAACAAGAGTCATGGAGTCATGCAGCATGGAAACAGGCCCAACAACCAAACTCGTCCATGCCAACCAAAATGCCTATGATCTATTTTATTCATGTTCTCTGTTTTCTGCTCATGAAGTAATCCTGAATCCACAGCAGGATATCACACCCGGGGCTATGTTTTCTAATTCTGTTAGTTATAAGCTCAAAAACCTCAATAGATTTGCTGAGCATGGTTTTCCTTTCATCACATCCATATTGTCTCTGTCCAATCCTATCATCGTTTTCTAAGTGCGCTGTTATAATATACTCGACCAAGTGGACCCGTTGGTCCTGACTACGGGCGCCGTCTGTACGGAGTTTGTACGTTCTCCCCGTGACCTGCGTGGGTTTGCTCCGAGTTCTTCGGTTTCCTCCCACACTCCAAAGACGTACAGGTATGTAGGTTAATTGGCTGGGAAAATGTAAAATTTGTCCCTAGTGGGTGCAGGATAGTGATAGTGTGCGGGGATCGGTGGGCGGCGCGGACCCAGTGGGCCGAAGGGCCTGTTTCTGCGCTGTATCTCTAAATCTAAATCTAATAATCTAAAAAAACCTCTCCTGCATTGGTGCAGCACACTCTCCAGCCCCCTCCCCCTTCCCTCCCCTCCCCACTTCCCCTTCCCCCTCTCCATCCCCGTCAACCCCCCTTATCCCCCCTCCTCCCCCCCCCCCCCTCCCTCCCCCCACCTCCCTCTCCCTCCCTCCTTAGGAGATAGATTTAGACTTTAAAATGTGAATAACTTTAAAAATATAACACCGATTTCAATAAAACTACTTGCTTTACCATTAAAGCGATGGCGGTGAGTAAGGTGGGCCTAAAATTGTCAAGCTATCGTGTACCGTTTTGGCTGTAGTTCGATCACAAATAAACAAACAAACGAGAGTTTTAGTATATAGATAACAATATATTAAGGAAGTGGTTCCCCTTTTCAAAACATTGACGTGCTGGTGATAAGGTACCAGGGTTTAATCAGCTTTCAGTCTATATCTGTTATTATACTCCATCTGTAAGGAGTTTGTACGTTCTCCCCGTGACCTGCGTGGGTTTTCTCCGAGATCTTCGGTTTCCTCCCACACTCCAAAGACGTACAGGTATGTAGGTTAATTGGCTGGGCAAATATTTTAAAAAATTGTCCCTAGGGTGTGTAGGATAGTGTTGGTGTGCGGGGATCGCTGGGCGGCGCGGACCCAGTGGGCCGAAGGGCCTGTTTCTGCGCTGTATCTCTAATTCTAAAAAAACATTAAAAAAATCTAATGCTACTTCCTTGCAGCTCCACAATCACGTCTTGTTCACCGATTTTTAGCAATAGTGCTATTTGTGCCACAGCCCCCACTGTAATGAAAGGGGATTGCGATGAGCCACAGTGGCTCTGGGGCCCTACTCGATGGTGGTAGGCGATGATTGCATGGTTGTGCAGTCTCACTCGCACAAGAACCTGGGCGTGGGAAAGATTACGGTGGAGAGGCTGTTGCGTAAGAGCCACCCCACCCTCTCAGCCGCACGAGATGGATTCCAGTGGCGTGGTTGGACTTTACGGTTGGAAACTCCCTTGGCTGCAGTGGATGGCCATGTCTTCTGTTGTGCTTTGACGTGCCCTTTGCTCTCCACAGTGTGTCGCTGAGCCGCCTTCCTGGCCTCCAGTGGGTTTCCTCCAGCCAATCCGCCAGGAACAATAGACAATAGACAATAGGTGCAGGAGTAGGCCATCGGCCCTTCGAGCCAGCACCGCCATTCAATGTGATCATGGCTGATCATTCTCAATCAGTACCCCGTTCCTGCCTTCTCCCCATACCCCCTGACTCCGCTATCTTTAAGAGCTCTATCTAGCTCTCTCTTGAATGCATCCAGAGAATTGGCCTCCACTGCCTTATGAGGCAGAGAATTCCACAGATTTACAACTCTCTGACTAAAAAAGTTTTTCCTCCTCTCTGTTCTAAATGGCCTACCCCTTATTCTTAAACTGTGGCCCCTGGTTCTGGACTCCCCCAACATTGGGAACATGTTTCCTGCCTCTAACGTGTCCAATCCCCTAATAATCGTATGCGTTTCAAGAAGATCCCTTCTCATCCTTCTAAATTCCAGTGTATACAAGCCTAGTCGCTCCAGTCTTTCAACATATGACAGTCCCGCCATTCCGGAAATTAACCTAGTGAACAGACTCCGCACGCTGGCCTGAGCAAGTCCCGAGGGTTTGAGACCTGCCGGCTACCCTCGCCTGGATTCGCCCTCCAGCCAAAGCGGTTTTCCAGGGCGTGGTCGCTGTGGCACGCTAACAGCTTCTTGGAACCGCAGGTGAGAGGTGGGGGCCAGGTGAGGACCAAAGGTGGACGAACTGCCCTCAAAGGAGCAGGGCAGTCTGTATCTTTCCCATCACTCCACCTGTAGTAGATTGAGCTCGGCTCTATTGTAGTTATCTGATTTGATGAGATATCATGCAAAACAGAGCTTTTCACTGTACCTCGTGTACACATAACATTAATAAAGCTAAATCTAAATCTAAAAATAAACCATCCCTGCAACTCATCCTAGTTGCAAGTGTGCCATCTGAGTGCAGGTTACCTTAGTAATGAATCATGATTACAACCTCTCGTCACTTCCAGTGCCTAGAAATGTATGTTCATGCTGGATACTGGGGTTGTCCAGAGCATCTTAAATACCTTCCATTGAAATCAATGGAATCCATTTTGGAAGCAGAGTGCAATGCAGTAGCAGAGATGTAGCACAACTTGTAGGGGATAACTTTCTGTGCATACATTTCTTCATTTTCTGGCTACATCAGTTCTTATCCACAACAGTCACCCATTTAATTTGCAATGGAAATGAAAGAAATAATAGATTCAGCAAAGTACAGAAACCATTTGGAACATCAAGGGGTGGGGGAAATATATATATATATATATATATATATATATATATATATATATATATATACACATAATTACATAATGTAAGGGATATTCCACAAATGATCATTTGTTTGTTGTAAGAACTTCAGTGTTGCTGTGCGGACCATCCTGTGAATGTAACCAAACTCCACTCACCTATTAAATTGAAAAACAAAGGTTGATGTGGTCGGAGAACTGGAATCTTGCATTAACTGCCCAGCAGGGCATTGGTCATGCTGCCATGATTATGGTCATGTTCATACCCCTACCGCGCCAACAGAATACGAACAATGCTTTCACTTTCACTTAAAAGCCTTCGACGGTGATTAACTGCAACTTGTAGCTCTCCATTTGCATATAAATTGCGATCGCATGCACTGGGATCCATGTGAACAAAGCTCGCTGCATTAAACAGGACAAAGGGAAATCATTTTACAAACAACAGTCACGGAGGAAACTCTCCAGTCAGCTTATTTGCATGTTAAGTGGCTCTCTCTGTATATGTTTACGGACTTAAATGAGACTGGAAGGTGGTCAGTGCAAGGAATACACTGAGGAATCAGATGAAGCAACACAGAAACATAGAAAATAGGTGCAGGAGAAGGCCATTCGGCCCTTCGAGCCAGCGCCGCCATCAAATATGATCATGGCTGATCATCCAAAATCAGTACCCCGATCCTGCTTTCTCCCTATCTCCCTTGGTTCCGTTAGCCCTAAGAGCTACATCTAACTCTCTCTTGAAAATGTCCAGTGAATTGGCCTCCACTACCTTCTGTGGCAGAGAATTCCACAGATTCACAACTCTCTGGGTGAAAACGTTTTTCCTCATCTCAGTCCTAAATGGCCTACCCCTTATTCTTAAACCGTGACCCCTGGTTCTGGACTACCCTCAACAACAGGGACATTTTTTGTGCATCTAGCCTGTCCAATCCCTTAAGAATTTTATTTGTTTCTATAAGAACATATACGAATGGTGGGCTCCACAGTACAGATGAGTTCCACTTACCGACACTGATTGTAGAAAGGAGAATATTAAAAGATGCACTGCCAGACCATGTTATGCAAAAATGCTACCAAAAGAAGAACTATTATTTTTCATTGAAAAACATTCCAACATTGAAATGTAAATTAAAAGATGTTAGAAATATGTGTTAAATACGGAAAATGGTGGACATGTCGGGCAGCATCAGAGATACTGCTGGTAGAGCTGCTAGATATTAGAAGCGTAATGTTAGAAGCCCTTGTTCAATCCTGATCCGGGATGCTGTTTCTGTGGAGTTTGCAGATCCTCCATGTGATCACGTGGGGTTTTTCTCCGGCTGACCCGGTCTCCTTCCGCATCTCAAAGACATGTGGGTTTGTTTGTAGGTTAATTGGGTTCCGCAAATCGCCCCTAGTGTGTAGGAAGCGGATACAAAAGTGGGATATCATAGCACTGGTGTGAAAGGCTAATCCATGGTTGGCATGGACTCTGTGGACCAAAGATCCCGTTTCCATCCTGTGCCTCTCAATTTAATTCAACAGGACTTGTTTCAGATTGGTGACCTGCTGAGTATTTTCTTCATTTTCCGTTTTTACTGAACACATTTACATCAGTGGAGGTCCATTTATTTCCCTGATTGCTCCATAAATGGTCCTCCACATTTTTGGAGATGAGGTGCATGGATCCAAGACATTGCTAAAGTCTAGTTATCTGAATTTTTCACAGGTTTATTTTCACACGTCTTCTGTTGCAATGACAACAAATGACTCTTGCACAAATTTCACCCTTATGTGTTGCAAATGAGATAATTTCAACCATTACCACAGCCACTTGAACAGTAATTAGGAAGCCTGATTTAAATATGAATTTTCACTAACGGATTGTTGTAAAATGGTTTGGATTGAAAGGAGTGACGCATTTAGGTTCATAAAATCATGAGATTATGTGATAAGACTAGAATTAGGCCATTCGGCCCATCAAGTCTACTCCACCATTCAATCATGGCTGTTCTATCTCTCCATCCTAACCCATTCTCCTGCCTTCTCCTCATAACCCCTGATACCTGTACTAATCAATACTCTATCTATCTCAGCCTTAAATATATCCACTGACTTGGCCTCCACAACCTTCTGTGGCAAAGAATTCCACAGATTCACCACCCTCTGACCGAAGAAATTCCTCCTCATCTCCTTCCTAAAAGAAGTTTAATTCTGAGGCTATAACCTCTAGTCCTAGACTCTCGCAGGTTGGGGGGAAGGGAGGTGGTGAGGGGAAGTGGTGAATGTGGAATAATGTGAATACAAGGCAGGACCTAAATGTGTAGTCTGAAGAAGGGTCTTGACGTGAAACGTCACCCATTCCTTCTCTCCAGAGATGCTGCCTGTCCTGCTGAGTTATTCCAGCTTTTTGTGTCTATCATCAGTGTAAACCAGCATCTGCCGTTCCTTCCTACCTGAATGTGCAGTTCTCTACTTTGTCCCTGCTGCTACTTCCGAGGCTGATTGGTGGGGTTTCTCACCCTCCTTAGGTGCAAAAACATCATGCCAGTTCAAACCTCACATATAAGCTTGTGGCAAGGCAGTACAATGTGGCTCTGACCACATCCATCATAATATGTTTTTTCATTGCTTTTCATGTACCTCGGTACACGTGACAATAAACTAAACTGACCTGAACTGATTCCCATTTTTAGATTCTCCCATGGAAGGAATCATCTTTACAACTTTGTCATTACCCCTCAGGTCCTAATGTATTTCAATAAAATCCCTTCTCACTGTCCCACAGCTCTAATGGATTCAGGCCTGGCCTGTCCGACCTTTTCTCACAAAATGACATTCCCAATCCAGATAGGCAATAGACAATAGACAATAGGTGCAGGAGGAGGCCTTTCGGCCCTTCGAGCCAGCACCACCATTCAATGTGATCATGGCTGATCATTCTCAATCAGTACCCCGTTCCTGCCTTCTCCCCATACCCCCTGACTCCGCTATCCTTAAGAGCTCTATCTAGCTCTCTCTTGAATGCATTCAGAGAATTGGCCTCCACTGCCTTCTGAGGCAGAGAATTCCACAGATTTACAACTCTCTGACTGAAAAAGTTTTTCCTCCTCTCAGTTCTAAATGGCCTACCCCTTATTCTTAAACTGTGGCCCTTTGTTCTGGACTCCCCCAACATTGGGAACATGTTTCCTGCCTCTAATGTGTCCAACCCCTTAATAATCTTAGATATTAACTTAGTAAGCATAACCTGAGCTGTTTTCAACATGTATCCTTGAATGAGAAATCGATAAGGTACACAATACTTCAAAAGTGGTTGCACCAACATCTGATATATCTGCAGCATAACCTCTTTACTTTAGTATTCAATTCCCCTGCCAAGTAACTGTAATATTCCATCAGCTTTCACAATTATGTTCTGTTCCTGCATACTAGCCTTTTGATAATCCTGCACTAGGATACCTAATTTCCATTGGATTTCAGAAGTATACAGTCTCTCACCATTTAGATTACAATTCTTTCTTCTTTTTCCTTGCCAAAATGAACGACTTCACATTTTCCCACATTATACTCTATTTATACTCAGTTCCCTGTCCACTTACATAATCTATGTATCTCCCCTTTCGATCCTTTTAATGTCCTGTTCACAGGCTACTTTCCTGCATATCTTTGCGTCATCAGCAAACTTTAGCCTCGATGAAAACATTTCCAGTTTAATTAAGCCATTCCCTGACTGATATTTTCAATGTCAAAGGGTAATCACTGGTCCCATTTCCTGTGTTCAGTTACATGTAGTTATATTTGGAAGATATGGAAGATGTATTAACCTCAACAAATGGGAAGCTTACAGTTAGGCATTTTCACATTCAGAGTACAGTAACATTCATTGAAAGCTTGGAATTTCAGGCAAAAGCACTGCTATGATGCAATGATGGAAAAATGTAAGATATTTCCATGGGCAGCAATATGACTTAAACTCATCAATTTGGATGTCACAAAGTGAACAATGGCTTGTATATTCTCTGACCAACTCATGTAATTGCTTTAAAATTATGTCCATTTTATTGATATTAATTTGCGGGCACGGATGAAGGTTTACTAAGGACTGGTCGCATTTTTATTTGCCTGATTTCCAGAGTAAAATAGAAAAAAGAGTCCACTTAGATTTAGATTTAGATTTAGAGATACAGCGCGGAAACAGGCCCTTCGGCCCACCGAGTCCGCGCCGCCCAGCGATCCCCGCACATTAACACTAGCCTACAAACACTAGGGACAATTTTTACATTTACCCAGTCAATTAACCTACAAACCTGTACGTCTTTGGAGTGCGGGAGGAAACCGAAGATCTCGGAGAAAACCCACGCAGGTTACGGGGAGAACGTACAAACTCTGTGCAGACAGCACCCGTAGTCAGGATCGAACCTGAGTCTCCGGCGCTGCATTCACTTACTACAGAAGAAGAGTTTTTTGACTGTTCTTTGGAGCACAGCTTGCGGTGAGCAGATTGGCATGACACGAAACCTCTCTGATGGTGCAACGACATAAGTTCCATTTCAGTGCTGCCACCACTGTTGTTGTCATAGAGTCATAGAGTGATAACGTGTGGAAACAGGCCCTTTGGCCCAACTCACCCACACCGGCCAACATTGAAAACTGTAATGAAAAATGTCCAGGTTCAGGAACAGCTTCTTCCCTACAGCAATTGGGCTATTAAACACTGCAACCTCAAATAAGCTCTGAACTACAATAGACAATAATAATAATAATAATAATAATAATAATAATAATAATAATAATAATAATAATAATAATAATAATAATAATAATAATAATAATAATAATAATAATAATAATAATAATAATAATAATAATAATAATAATAATAATTATTATTATTATTATTATTGTCTTAATAATAATAATAATAATAATAATAATAATAATAATAATAATAATAATTATTATTATTATTATTATTATTATTAATTATTATTATTATTATTATTATTATTATTGTTATTATTATTATTATTATTATTATTATTATTATTATTACTATTATTATTACTATTAGTATTATTATTATTATTGCATTACTATTGTTTGTTTTTTGAGTTTATGTGTATATATAGATATGTGTGTGTGTGTGTACTTGTAAGTATGTGTATATATACACACTGAACTTTTTTTTCTCCCTTGTTTATCATATTGTTTACGGTGCACTATGTTTACATATTCTGTAGCAAGTAAGAATTTCATTGTTCTGTCTGGGACATACGGCAATAAAACACTCTTGACTCTTGACTCTTGACTCTTGACGTTTAAGTTTGAGGAGAGACTGCACTGTGCCATTTCTCCTCTTCCTGTGCTGCCCACTAAGTGCCACCTCCCACCTTTTAACTCCCCTTCCCTTTAATGTGCTGCCGTGGGTCATCTTCCTAAAGAACGGTCTCCTTGCATGCTGCCTGACTAATGCTGACAGAAAATGCCCTGAAGTTCACTGCAAAAATCGATTAAGCGTCCCTTGACAAGTGGAACATTTCATAACGTTGCTGTAAACGGGGTACTGATTGAGAATGATCAGCCATGATCACATTGAATGGTGGTGCTGGCTCGAAGGGCCGAATGGCCTACTCCTGCACCTATTGTCTATTGTCTATTGTAAAACATCGCTGTTAAGCTATTCAGGATTTGAACTTTGCCGACATTGAGCTCATTTATATTTTAAATGTATTGGCACTAATCCCACTTCCAATCAAATTTAAACTAATGCCTGGGCCTTTATTTGTACCCTTGGTCACATCATGATGGTACTTTGGTAACATTATTACAATACTATGTGATAGACACAGCTACAAGTGGTGTGAATAATACCCTGTGTCTTATATGTTACCTATTTCCTGAATTTCTGAAATGAATTCCAATTTTCAAGGCCTTGGGGCGGCACAGTGGCGCAGCGGTAGAGTTGCCGCCTTACAGCGCCCGAGATACGGGATCGACTCAGTCTGTAGAAGGGTCTCGACCCGAAACGTCACCCATTCCTTCTCTCCTGAGATGCTGCCTGACCTCCAGCATTTTGTGAAATAAATACCTGACTATGGGGGCTGTCTGTACGGAGTTTGTACGTTCTCCCCGTGACCTGCATTGGGTTTACTCCCAGATCTTTGGTTTCCTCCCACACTCCAAAGACGTACAGGTTTTCAGGTTAATTGGCTTGGTATAAGTGTAAAATTGTCGTTAGTGTGTGTAGGGTAGTGTTAATGTGCGGGGATCGGTGGCCAGTGCGGACTCGGTGGGCCGAAGGGCCTGCTTCTGCGCTGTATCTCTAAAGCTGAAACTAAAAGCCTTCATTGTTGTGGTTTGCTTTTGTCTGAAACTGCTCACTGCAGTCATGTATCGACTGTTCATCTCCTCATTGGGGAGATGGAGGTGAGGGGGATCAATACGACGAGGATGGGAAGGAGCAGGAGAAGTTATGAGGAGACAGATGAGGCATCAATATGGTCACGTAACACTGGAATTTAGAAGGATGAGAGGGGATCTTATCGAGACGTATAAGATTATTAAGGGGTTGGACACGTTAGAGGCAGGAAACATGTTCCCAATGTTGGGGGAGTCCAGAACCAGGGGCCACAGTTTAAGAATAAGGGGTCGGCCATTTAGAACGAAGATGAGGAAAAACTTTTTCAGTCAGAGAGTTGTGAATCTGTGGAATTCTCTGCCTCAGAAGGCAGTGGAGGCCAATTCTCAGAATGCATTCAAGAGAGAGCTAGATCGAGCTCTTAAGGATAGCGATGTCAGGGGGTATGGGGAGAAGGCAGTAACGGGGTACTGATTGAGAATGATCAGCCATGATCACATTGAATGGCGGTGCTGGCTCGAAGGGCCGAATGGCCTACTCCTGCACCTATTATCTATCGTCTATTGTCTCTAAATCATGCAATTTCATAATGGCAGAACTGATTTGAGCTGTTGACTTTTCACACAGAGATCCCATCAAGGAATAAAATACAGCGGATGCTGTAAATCAGAAATAAAAACCGAAATGCCTGGAAAAACTCAGGGGAGATGTATTGGAATGGAAGGAATTAATGTTTCATTTTGCTGATCTTTCATTGAAATTGATTGTGTGTTTCCAGTATTTTCTGTTTTTGTTCCATTCCCCTGGCCTGCCACTACTGGACACTCAAGAGTACAATGAATGACAACCAAGGTGGAAACAAAATGCTGGAGTAACTCTGCGGGTCAGGCAGCATCTCTGGAGAGAAGGAATGGGTGACGTTTCGGGTAGAGACCCAAAAATCAGTCTGGAGCAGGGTCTCGACCCGAAACGTCACCCATTCCTTCTCTCCAGAGATGCTGCCTGACCCGCTGAGTTACTCCAGCATTCTGTGTCTACCTTCGATTTAAACCGGCATCTGCAGTTCTTTCCTACACAGTGAATGACACTCATGTCGATTTATATGTCACCACATGTGCTCCCGATCTCAGAAGGCGCATGCTATGGGCGACAACATGCTGTCCGGTGGAGGGGAGGTTGCCAAGCAGTGTGTTAGGGTCACTACCTTGGTGTGTGTCGACCGGAGGCAGTCCAGCTTACTTGCTGCTTTGGATAGCAAGAAACAGTATCTCTTTTTCCCCCTCTTTCCTTAAGGACAGATCGGACATTTGCATCTGGTGCAGGAAGGCATGGAAACATAGAAAATAGGTGCAGGAGGAGGCCATTGGGCCCTTCGAGCCAGCACCGCCATTCATTGCGATCATGGCTGATCATCCACGATCAGTAACCCGTGCCTGCCTTCTCCCCATATCCCTTGATTCCATTGGCCCCTAGAGCTCTATCTAACTCTCTTTTAAATTCATCCAGTGGATTGGCCTCCACTGCCCTCTGTGGCGGAGAATTCCCCAAATTCACAACTCTCGTGCACTCTTGTTCTGTGTGCGGCTACTCTGGCCTGTTGTGCACTCAAAGAAATGCAGATGCTGGCTTATACCTAAAATAGACACAAAGTGCTGGAGATTTGAAGAAGGGTCCCGACCCGAAAGGTCACCCATCCTTTCTCCCGAGATGCTGCTTGGCCCACTGAGTTGCTCCACACACTTTGTGTCTACGTCACTCTGCTCTGTTTATTCACTGTGTTTTGCTTGTTTGCTGGATGTGGTCTTTGGTGGATGGGCTTGCATTTGTTGTCATCCACACCCCTTGAACTGAGAAACTAAGGAACGGCAAATGCTGGTTTACCAAAGAAAGACACAAAATGCTGGAGTAACAGCGGGTCAGGCCGCATCCCTGGAGAACACGGATTGGTGACATTTCGAGTGAGGACCCCTTTTCAGAATACTGAACTGAGCGCCTTTTCAGAAAACAGTTCAGACAAACTCACTTCTGGAATCATACAATGACCAGACCAGGTGAAAACAGCATATCCTTCAGACACCAGAAGGAGCTGGAAGGGTACAGAGAAGATTTACGAGGATGTTGCCAGGACCAGAGGGTGTGAGCTATAGGGAGAGGTTGAGTAGGCTGGGTCTCTATTCCTTGGAGCACAGAAGGACGAGGGGTGATCTTATTGAGGTGTATAAATCATGAGAGGAATAGATCGGGTAGATGTACAGAGTTTCTTGCCCAGAGTCGGTGAATCGAGGACTAGAGGACATAGGTTTAAGGTGAAGGGGATAAGATTTAATAGGAATCTGAGGGGTAACTTTCTCACACTAAGGGTGGCGGGTGTATGAAACAAGCTGCCAGAGGAGGTAGTTGAGGCAGCAACTATCCCAACTAGGGTTGCCAACTGTCCCGTATTAGCCGGGACATCCCGTATATTGGGCTAAATTGGTTTGTCCCATACAGATCCGCCCTTGTCCCGTATTAAGCCCGGGGGGGGCTGTAGTCCGGGCACTGTAGGCCTGGACGCTGTAGGCCCGGAGGTCCGGGCGCCGTCTAACGTAGGTTGCCTAGCAACCCGTCTCCCGGCACGGGCGGCCGCCATTGGTGGAGCGGGAGCACGTTGCTGCTGGCTGGGTGAGGTCACGTGGGGCGCGAGGCAGTGACATCACCTTTTGTCCCTTATTTGGGAGTGAGAAAGTTGGCAACCCTAATCCCAACGTTTAAGAAACAGTTAGACAGGTACGTGGATAGGACAGGTTTGGAGGGATATGGACCAAATGCGGGCAGGTGGGACTAGTGTAGCTGGGACATGTTGGCCGGCATGGGTACGTTGGGCTGAAGATCCTCTTTCCACTCTATCACTCTAAGAGGTCAATAAACTATTCTTGACCATAATTACAACAATTTGATTATTTTGTGATTATTACTGATACCAGCTTATTCATTTGATTACATGTAATTAAATTCAGTATTTGAGTCATATGTCCAGATCATAAGAGGGTGTCATGGTGGCGCAGTGGTAGAGTTGCTGCCTTACAGTAGCTGGTGCCCACAGCGCCAGAGACCCGGGTTCGATCCCGATTATGGGTGCTGTCTGCACGGTGTTTGTACGTTCTGCATGAGTTTTCTCCGAGATCTTCGATTTCCTCCCACAGTCCAAAGGTGTACATGTTTGTAGGTTAATTGGCTTGGTATAAATGTAAAATGTCCCTAGTGTGTGTCGGATAGTGTTAAAATGCGGGGATTTGCTGGTTGGCGCGAGCTTGGTGGGCTGAGGGGCCTGTTTCTGCGCTGTATCTCTAAACTAAACTATACTAAATCAACCGGCCAGTCTTCTGAATGTTAGTCGAGTAACTAAACCATTATATCTCATTGCTGCAGATAATCTTGAAATGTAAGAGAACAGAAAAGATGGGACATATTTGAAAATGCAATGAAAATATTCAAGAAGCAAATGGATCAGGGTTTGTATCTTTCTTCGAAGGTGAAATAGGGTGGTGATTGAAAATTATGGTGTAAAGTCAATGCTGCCAAGCTGTGTGCAACTATTTCACAGAATATGAATTAAAATATTTATCTTTGGAACTTTCCCTTCCCCTTGAACATCTATTGTCCATAATGTTTTAATTCACGCGTCTGCCCTCTCACTCCACAAAAGAATAGCGAGCAGCACTGAAGTAAATTGATAACTTTATTTACCTTTAAAAATGATAAGTAAGCAAACAAAATCTTGTGCCACAGAACTCTCCAGTGCGTGAAACTTGGCACCACACCTAACATTGCAGATTCTTTTAAAAAGGCCAGATTACTTGGCCTTTCTATGTACCAAGTCATTTTTTTTACACAGGAACTAAAAAGATCTGTTTTCCCCACAGTTTCTTGAATATATGTCTGAGAAATAACAAATAAACGTAGGAAAGTTGTAAAAAATATCAGTAGTGTGTTACTTCATGTCCATGGCATACATTTACAAGCAGCGCGCTTTAGTGATAGAACTTTTGGGAGCACACCAATCATATATGTAAGTTAATGGGGCTTCGGTTAGGGAAAATATACAGTGGAAAGTCATAGCTCTAGAAATATTGTAAAATTTAAAAGTCCTTAAATAAGAAGATTCCATCAAAATTATTGAGAAGTGACAACTTAAGAAGTGGATTTATGTGCCTCCCTTAACATTGGAGACTGTTGTTGTACCTCCTCTTGTCAATGCGGGGAGGTGGCTCAATGTAACAGCTCCATAAACATGCACTGTGACTTGCAATGTACGTACAGATGAGCAGAAATGTCCATTAAACACTGTGCCTTCCATAAGGAAGAAGAGTTCCAAGTATAAAAGTTTTATATCACATTATGTATTGATTGCACACTAAATTTTCTATAAAACATTTACCAGTGTCACATTATTGCATGAGCTCACTAATATGCACTATATATATGTTCAGTTACTCATACAATCATTAAAAAGTCACTTTTTTAAAAAATACAAGTATATAATGCTTAATTTTGAATTAACAAGTTAATAATAAAGTTTGTGCAAAACAAGCAGGGCTCTATAATTAAGTGGCATCATTTTTGCTGTCGTTTTACAAAACAGACTGAGGGATTTGCTCAGAAGTGTGTCTCCTTCTCTGTGATGATGGGAACGAGTTCATCGTCTTTAAGTTTACCATCACAGTCATTCATTGCGTTGCACACCGTGTCCACATTCGATATCGCCACTATTTTCCTTTGCAACTCTGCACTGGGTGTTGTAAGCTTTTTAATTCTCTGAAAGAATTTCAAAATAATTGCATCAATGTGAGCTGATGAACCCGTTCAGTTTCTCAGGTAAAGAATGCCCTGCTTCCCCCCTAGCAACAGAGGACACAATAGAGGCAGCCCAGTGGGGCAGCTGGCAGAGCCGCTGCCTCACAGACCCAGAGGCCAAACCAGAGACGCCGGTTCGATGCTGGCCTCGGGGGCTGCCTGGGTGGAGTTTGCATGTTCTTCCCTATGACCGCGTGGGTTTCCTCCGGGTGCTCCGGTTTCCTCCAATTAAACGAGAGCAAGTCTGAGGTCATCCTATTCGGCCCCCCCGTCTCCATCAAATCGATAACAGGCAGTCTTGGAAGCCTATCCTGCCTGGTCAAACCGCATGTCAAAAACCTCGGCGTGTTATTTGACTCTGCATTAAAATTTGACAAGCAAGTCAACGCTGTGGTAAAAGCCAGCTTCATCCAACTTCGAACCATAGCTAAAATCAAACCTTTCCTCCAATTCGACGACACTGAAAAAATCATTCACGCTTTCATTTCCTCCCGCCTAGACTACTGCAACTCCCTATACACTGGGATCAGCCAATCTTCCCTGTCCCGCCTGCAACTGGTCCAAAACGCCGCAGCGAGACTCCTGACGGGTACCCGTAAAAGGGACCACATCACGCCGATTCTGGCCTCTCTCCACTGGCTCCCAGTACGGTACAGAACCGACTTCAAGCTCCTCCTATTCACATATAAAGCCCTAAATGGACATTCCCCCCCCACATCAAAAATCTTCTAACCCACCTCTCTAACTCCAGGTCCCTCAGGTCGGCCGACTTGGGGCTACTCACTATCCAGCGGTCTAGGCTTAAGCTCAGGGGTGACCGCGCTTTTGCGGTTGCAGCTCCTAGACTGTGGAACAGCATCCCTCTCCCCATCAGAACTGCCCCCTCCATCGACTCCTTTAAGTCCAGGCTCAAAACCTATTTCTACTCCCTAGCGTTTGAGGCTCATTGAGGAGGCGCTGTGAACTGTTTTGTATGTGCTGTTGTGTTTGTATGCTACTGTATGTTTCATTTTTTCCTTAGTACCTAATCAGATGTACAGCACTTTGGTCAACGTGGGTTGTTTTTAAATGTGCTATACAAATAAAATTGACTTGACTTGACTTGACTTAATTGGCTTCTGTAAATTGCCCCCTTGTACCTAGAGAGCGGATGCGAAAGTAGGATAGACAATAGAAAATAGACAATAGGTGCAGGAGGAGGCCATTCGGCCCCTCGAGCCAGCTCTGCCATTCAATGTGATCATGGCTGATCATTCTCAATCAGTACCCCGTTCCTGCCTTCTCCCCGTACCCCCTGACTACGCTATCTTTAAGAGCTCTATCTAGCTCTTTCTGTGGATAACATGGAATTTGAGTGAACAGATGAACGCTAGTCGGCTGGGAATCCGAGGGTTGAAGTCCTATTTCCAAGCTGTAATTTAAAATCAATGGCAAAATCACGAGTCGATGTCATAAGGTCATAAGTGATAGGAGTAGAATTAGGCCATTCGGCCCATCAAGTCTACTCTGCCATTCTATCATGGCTGATCTATCTCTCCTGACTAACCCCATTCTCCTGCCTTCTCCCCCATAACACCTGACATCTGTACTAATCAAAAATCTATCAATCTCTGCCTTAAATATATCCACTGACTTGGCCTCCACAGCCTTCTGTGGCAAAGAATTCCACAGATTCACCACCCTCTGACTAAACAAATTTCTCCTCATCTCCTTCCTAAAAGAATGTCCTTTAATTCTGAGGCTATGACCTCTAGTCCTAGACTCTCCCACTAGTGGAAACATCCTCTCCACATCCACTCTATCCAAGCCTTTTACTAATCTGTACATCTCAATGAGGTCCCCCCTCATTCTTCTAAACTCCAGTGAGTACAGGCCCAGTGCTGACAAACGCTCATCAGAGGTTAACCCACTCATTCCTGGGATCATTCTTGTCAACCACCTCTGGACCCTCTCCAGAGCCAGCACATCCTTCCTCGGGTATGGTGTCCAAAATTGCTCACAATATTCCAAATTAAGCCTTACCAGCACCTTATAGAGCCTCAGCATTATATCCCTATTTTTGTTATACAAACCCTCGAACTAAATACTAACATTGAGTTTGCTTTCTTGTAATGACTCAAGAATGTAGGGAATTGGAGGAACAGCACCTCATATTTCACCTGGGCAGCTTGCAGCCCAGTGGTATGAACATTGACTTCTCCAACATCAGATAGTACCTCTGTCCCTCTCTTCCCCTCCCCCTTCCCAGATCTCCCTCTATCTTCCTGTCTCCACCTATATCCTTCCTTTGTCCCGCCCCCCCTGACATCAGTCTGAAGAAGGGTCTCGACCCGAAACGTCGCCCATTCCTTCTCTCCTGAGATGCTGCCTGACCTGCTGAGTTACTCCAGCATTCAAGAATGTAGGGGTGACACTAATGAGTACGTAGTGGTGGACGATTAAAACAAGGATCCTAATGAGTGTTGTGAGGCTTTGGATTGAACTCAAAGCCTGAATCTTGAGTCTGGTGAGTCTGCAGTGCGATAGCCCGCTCAAGTGGCATTCCTGGTAGGGCTGGGGTTAGATTGTGAATCTGTCTGAATGGTTACTCTGTGTAAAACGGAACACCGACATCTAAACAACCCAGAGACTGATCGCCTGGTACCAACTCAAGTGGGATGTCTCGTAGCACCAAGCACCAAACACAACATGCGGGCTTGATTTCAGTTTTTATAATTTAATTTTTAATTTTTGCGTGGGCAATCATGTTCACAAGTGAAATTTAAAACAGACACATTAAAGGAAGGAAGCAAGTGGTGTGATTTATTCATATGGTCTAGAGAGTCAGGAGTGTTTTATTGTCCTATGTCCCAGATAGAACAATGACATCCTTACTTGCAGCACCACAACAGAATATGTAAACATAGTGCACTGGAAACAATATAATAAACGAGAGAGAAAAAAACGTTCAGTGTGTGTATATATACACATACTCACAAATACACATATAAATTATATCTACTGTATCTATATATATAGATACAGTATATACTCACCCAGACGTCCACACAAAAACAAACAATAATAGTGCAATAATAACAATAATTATGTAGTTCAGAGCTTATTTGAGGTTGAAGTGCTTAATTGCCAAATTTATAGACCCTGGATTTGTGCGAGAATCTGACTGCACCTTGCCCCTTCTATATGTGTCAGAACCAAAGACACTTCTAACATCCACATTTGTTTTCCGGGGATAGACACAAAAAGCTGGAGTAACTCAGCGGGTCAGGCAGCATCTCTTGAGAGAAGGAATAGGAGACGTTTCGGGTCGAGACCCTTCTTCAAACTGAGGGTCAGGGGAAAGGGAAATGAGAGATGTAGACCGTGACATAGAGAGATATAGAACATATGAATGAAAGATATGCAAAAAAAGTAATGACGATAAAGGAAACAGGCCATTGTTGGCTGTGGGCTAGGAGAAAACGAGTTACAGACAACGAGACTCAACAAGGTGCCTTTAATGAAACACTTTGGCGTGCAAGGCAGTGAATTTAGACCAGAAAGTGGCAGATTTAGAAACAAATGTAGTCTGCAGTTGCAGTTTAGAAGGAGAAGTGCTCAGAACTAATAAAAATAAATCAGCATCCCTTCAATCCATTTCATTACCGTGGCAAACATTCATTGACATTATAGCAGCAGTGGTAAATGAGATTACAAGTACAAATCCAGGGATCACTATCAACTGCTGACAGCTGCACTGAAACAGGCCATAGAAATAGAAACATAAACAATAGGTGCAGGAGGAGGCCATTCGGCCCTTCGAGCCAGCACCACCATTCATTGTGATCGTGGCTGATCATCCACAATCAGTAACCCGTGCCTGCCTTCTCCCCATATCCCTTGATTCCACTAGCCCCTAGAGCTCTATCTAACTCTCTCTTAAACCCATCCAGTGATTTGCCTCCACTGGCCTCTGTGGCAGAGAATTCCACAAATTCACAACTCTCTGTTGCTTCTCACATCAGTTTTAAATGGCCTCCCCTTTATTCTAAGACTGTGGCCCCTGGTTCTGGACTCCCCCAACATTGGGAACATTGTTCTTGCATCTAGCTTGTCCAGTCCTTTTATAATTTTATATGTTTCTATAAGATCCCCTCTCATCCTTCTAAACTCCAGTGTATACAAGCCTAGCCTAGGCCACTACGATTGAAACAGACCGCTATTATGTATTTATCGATATCTGGTGATACACACTTACACCTAAGGAACGTTGATGAGTTAAGAGCCACACAGTCATGTGGGAGGAAGTCTGTGCTGGCGATCAAGCAACCATCTATATACAGAAACTCTCGTTTGTTTGTTTGTTTGTTTGTTCCTGAACTATAGCCAAAACGGTACACGATAGCGCGACAATTTTAGGCCCACCTTACTCATCGTTGTCCCTTTGGTGCTAATGGAAGAAGTTTCATTGAAATCGGTGTTATATTTTTTAAGTTATTCACATTTTAAAGTTTAAATCTATCTCCTAGGGAGGAAGGGGGAAGGGAGCGAGGGTGGAGGTAGGGGGTGAGTGGGGAGGAGGGATAATGGGGCTGAGGGGGATGGAGTGGGGGGAGGGGAAGGGGGGAGGGGAAGGGGAGGGGGGTGGATGGAGGGGAGGAGGGCAGGGGGAGGGGAAGGGTGGAGGGAGGGGGGAGGGGAGTGGGGGAGGAGAGGGTGCTGCATCAATGCAGGAGAGGTTTGGACCGCAGCTATTTACAATATACATTAATGACTTGGATGAAGGGATTAAAAGTACCATTAGCAAATTTGCAGATGATACAAAGCTGGGTGGCCGTGTGAACTGTGAGGAAGATGCTATGAGGTTGCAGGGTGACTTGGACAGGTTGTGTGAGTGGGCGGATGCATGGCAGATGCAGAATGTGGATAAGTGTGAGGTTATGCACTTTGGTGGTAAGAATAGGAAGGCAGATTATTATCTGAATGGTATCAAGTTAGGAAAAGGGGACGTACAATGAGATCTGGGTGTCCTAATGCATCAGTCACTGAAAGAAAGCATGCAGGTACAGCAGGCAGTGAAGAAAGCCAATGGAATGTTGGCCTTCATAACAAGAGGAGTTGAGTATAGGAGCAAAGAGGTCCTTCTGCAGCTGTACAGGGCCCTAGTGAGACCACACTTGGAGTACTGTGTGCAGGTTTGGTCTCCAAATTTGAGGAATGATATTCTTGCCATTGAGGGCGTGCAGCGTAGGTTTACTAGGTTAATTCCCGGAATGGCGGGACTGTCGTATGTTGAAAGACTGCAGCGACCAGGCTTATATACACAGGAATCTAGAAGGATGAGAGGGGATCTTATCGAAACATATAAGATTATTAAGGGGTTGGACACGTTAGAGGCAGGAAACATGTTCCCAATGTTGGGGGAGTCCAGAACCAGGGGCCACAGTTTAAGAATAAGGGGTAAGCCATTTAGAACTGAGATGAGGAAAAGCTTTCTCAGTCAGAGAGTTGTAAATCTGTGGAATTCTCTGCCTCAGAAGGCAGTGGAGGCAAATTCTCTGAATGCATTCAAGAGAGAGCTAGATAGAGGTCTTAAGGATAGCGGAGTCAGGGGGTATGGGGAGAAGGCAGGAACGGGGTACTGATTGAGAATGATCAGCCATGATCACATTGAATGGTGGTGCTGGCTCGAAGGGCCGAATAGCCTACTCCTGCACCTATTGTCTATTGTCTATTGGCAGGTAGTGTAGAGAAAGCAGAGACTCTGCAGAAGGACTTGGACAGGTTGGGAGAGTGGGCAGAGAAGTGGCTGATGGAATATATTGCGCAAAGAGTGGAGTCAAGCATTTTGGTAGTAAGAATAAAGGCATAGATTATTTTCTGCGTTTGACAGCACTGGGCCTATACTCGCTGTAGTTTAGAAGAATGAGGGGGGACCTCATTGAAACGTACCGAATAATGAAAGGCTTAAATAGATAGGATATGGAGAGAATGTTTCCAATAGTGAGTTTCCATTACAGAGTCCAGGATTGGAGGTCATAGCCTCAGAATTAAAGGACGTTCCTTTCGGAAGGAGATGAGAAGGAATTTCTTTCGTCAGAGGGTGGTGAAACTGTGGAATCCTTTGCCACAGAAGACTGTGGAGGCCAAGTCAATGGATGTTTTTAAGGCAGAAATGGATAAATTCTTGATTAGTACGGGTGTCAGGGGTTATGGGGAGAAGGCAGGAGAATGGGGTTAGGTGGAAGAGATTGATCAGCCATGATTGAATGGCGGAGTAGGCCTGATGGGCCGAATGGCCTCATTCTGCTCCTGTTACTTATGACATGAAACCCATGCAGTCAGAGGGAGAAAGTGCAAACTCTGAGACTGAACGCTGGAGCTGTGCCTGAAGGACAGAGAAATTCATGCTGAATCAATGCTACAGAGGTATAGAATGTGCCAGTTGATAAAGAACAGTCATCAACAGATAAGGCAAGTCATGAATGGAACAGGCATCCCTGAGACAGTGCATGCAAGAATGAATTAAGCTGGGACAATAGACAATAGACAATAGGTGCAGGAGGAGGCCATTCAGCCCTTCGAGCCAGCACCGCCATTCAATGTGATCATGGCTGATCATTCTCAATCAGTACCCCATTCCTGCCTTCTCCCCATACCCCCTGACTCCGCTATCCTTAAGAGCTCTATCTAGCTCTCTCTTGAATGCATTCAGAGAATTGGCCTCCACTGCCTTCTGAGGCAGAGAATTCCACAGATTCACAACTCTCTGACTGAAAAAGTTTTATCAGCCTGTCAACCATTCTCACTAAAATGGTCTTGGTCATATCTGATAGACCCTCAACTACCCACCGTTAGTAATTCTTGTATCCAAACTATCAAAGATATGAGATATCCATGTTAACCTCTCTGAAGATAGACACAAAATGCTGGAGTAACTCAGCGGGTCAGGCAGCATCTCTGGAGAGAAGGAATGGGTGACGTTTCGGGTCGAGACCCTTCTTGAGTCTGACGGTCTGGAGATATCTCATATCTTTGGTTTAAACCAGCATCTGCAGTCCCTTCCTACAGTTAACCTCGCTATTGCTTGTATTGATATCAAGTAAGGGCACCTTACGTCTGCAATTCTCGTCTCCCTGTGCCTTTAATCCATGACATAGGGACATTTGTAGAAGTTGTAATAAACATTTGGAATAAATAAGTTTTTTTATTAATACTAATTTGGCACAGCCATTGCCAAAAGGCAAGAGAAAGATAGTAAATTTACACTGAATAAAAAAACCCCACAAACGCCGAATGTCTGAAATCAAAGCAGAAAATGATGGGGATACTCGCTCGGCAGGTCGCTCGGTGTCTGTGGAGAGAGAAACAGTTGACGTTTCAGGCCGAGAATACTTTATCAGAAGTGGGAGAGAGAGAAAACCAGCTACTTCTCTTCGTGTTAGAGAATGTGAGCAAGGGCTGGAGGGAATATCGCTGAGAGGATGGCTCCAGATGAAATAATGTGACAGTTAAGTAGCAGTTAAGTTCAGAAGAAATATCTTTGTGCAATGTGTTGTTTACTGCAAAATTGTGGGATTTGCTAAAAAAAAACAGAACTAAAATGATGAGCGGCAGAAATAACCCGTGTCTGATACAAACCTACATTTATCTTCCTGTTTCTGTTAGTTTATGGTTCCTTCCCAGCCTCCTGACTAAGCTTTTGCACAAAACACCAAGTTTTTGCATGAACAATTGAAACTCAATTTCTCTTCTCAAAATTGACAAGCTTCTGGCACAAGGCAAGATTCACAAAGACGATAACTACCATGTGTACTGGTTGAGCACGTAGCAGGGACAAGGAAACAGGTTCAGAAATCCCAAACCATCCAGATGGATGCTTCAGAAGATATCGACACAAAATGCTGGAGTAACTCAGCGGGACAGGCAGGATCTCGGGAGAAAAAGGAATAGGTGGTGTTTCAGGTCGAAACGTTTCTGCAGACTGTTTGTTCAGCCCAGTGCAACAGATGCCATTTTAGCAGGGGGCAGATCTCCAGGTGAAGCCAAGGGGAAGAAAATAACTGCAGATGCTGGTACAAATCGAAGGTATTTATTCACAAAATGCTGGAGTAACACTGGCTGGACCTCTATAAGATCACCCCTCATCCTCCTGCTCTCCAAGGAGTAGGGACCCAGCCTACTCAACCTCTCCCTATAGCTCAGGCCCTCTAGTCCCAGCAACAACCTCGTAAAGGAGCATTGCGTGGGGAGTTATGAAGTCCCATGTGCCATGAAATGAAACTCACATCAGGGACACAAAGGGGACTCATATCCAGACGTGCTGGGACAAATTTCCAAAGCAAAATGCCCTCGCTATGCTGCACATAGTCATTGTTATGTTTCACTCACAGGACAGCTCGGTGGTACAGCGTTGGAGCTACTGCCTTACCATGCCAGAGACCCAGGTTCGATCCTGACTACGTGTGCTTGCTTGTACGGAGTCCACACAGGCAACATAGGCAATTATTCCTCTTCCCCAGCTAGCCTCTCCTGCGGGGTTCCACAAGGCTCCATCCCAGGCCCTATTCTCTTCTCTCTGTACATGCTCCCCCTCGGCCAAATCATTCAAAGGCATGGCATTTCTTTCCACTGCTATGCCGATGACACACAGCTTTATCTCCCCCTGAAACCCAACAACCGGTCAAATTTAATCAGCCTCATGCACTGCCTTGAGGACATAAAATGTTGGATGGCACAGAACTTCCTTCCACGCATTCATTTCCTCCCGCCTAGACTACTGCAACTCCCTATACACTGGGATCAGCCAATCATCCCTGTCCCGCCTGCAATTGGTCCAAAACGCCGCAGTGAGACTCCTGACGGGTACCCGTAAAAGGGACCACATCACCCCGATTCTGGCCTCTCTCTTGGCCAGACACTTTCTCCCCGTGACCTGAGTGGGTTTTCTCCGAGATCGTCGGTTTCCTCCGCACTCCAAAGATGTACAGGTTTGTAGGTTAATTGGCTTGATATGAATGAAAAATTATCCCTGGTGTGTGAAGGGTAATGTTAATGAGCGGGGATCGCTGGTCGGTACGGCCTCGGTGGGCCGAAGGTCCTATATCTGTGTTGTATCTCTAAACTAAACTAAACTAAACTAAAAAGGAAAATGCTTTAAATTGTACAATGGTGAAAAAAGTGACTTGTGATTGAATTTCAAAGCTGCGGTCCTGCAGAGAAGAAAAACATGGCAGAAAACAAGTGATATTATTGAAATATAAGCTTACCTCTAAAAAGGTACCTTCAGAGTTCAATATTTTGATGATAAAGCCCAGAGGTATGCAGATCATCGATGACAAAGCCAAGGCCCAGCCTAGTGCGTAACCCCAGGCTGGGTAAACGTATACGTTGTTATACTTCAGCGGTTTATATTTCACGATAAAGAAAATGAAAATTGCCTGCAAGAAGAATAATTTAGTGACATTCATGTTCATTATTTCAGATGTTCCAATATACTTAGGTATGAGTGTTGGTGCTTTGCTCGCAAGTAACAACACGACATACAGTAAACAATTAAGAATAAAACATAATAATTTACACATGTGAAGAATGAAATAAAATACCAGAGCAAAAGGAGGCTACAGACTTTTGGCTGTTGAGTAGAGCTACTGCTCGTGGGAAAAAAAGCTGTTTTTATGTCTGGCTGTGGCGGCTTTGACAGTCTGGAGTCGCCTTCCAGAGAGAAATGCATCAAAGAGTTTGTGGCCAGGGTGAGAGGGGTCAGAGATGATCTTGCCCGCTCGCTTCCTGGCCCTTGCAGTGTACAGTTCGTCAATGGGGGGAAGGTTGCAGCCAACAACCTTCTCGGCTGATCGAACGATGCGCTGCAGCCTCCGGATGTCGTGCTTGGTGGCTGAGCCAAACCAAGCTGGCTCTGAGTTGCAATTTGCACTGTACTTAGTATTGTTGTATTTAATTTGTGCAAAGGCCCTTGACCTAAACCCCTCATGTATAGTACGATGTGTGGGATGACACAAAATACAAAGTACTTCATTGTATCTCAATGCTCCTGACAATTATCAACCAATATCAATAGCAGTGACTTTATTTTACTCTCATCAGATTTTATCTAACCTGATAAAGGAGTTCTTCAACATTTTCTGCAGTTTTTCTGCAGATTTCCGCAGTATTTTGCGTTGGCACTAGCTGTCAGAGTTTGACCTTTTCATGCCTTTCTTAATAAAATCAAAAGATAGACACAAAATGGTGGAGCAACTCAGCGGGTCAGGCAGCATCTGTGGAGAAAAGGAACATGTGACCGAAACGTCACCTGTTCCTTCTCTCCAGAGATGCTGCCTGACCCGCTGAGTTGCTCCACCATTTTGTGTCTAATCTTGGGTTTCAACCAGCATCGGCACTTCCTTTCACCACATTAATAAAAATAAATCTGGGGACATACCTGAGTAATTTTTAAAAAAATGAACAATACAAATTTTAGTGAAGTTAAGAATAAGTGCATAATTCTAAAACCTAGAAACCTACACGATTATTAAAAAAAAGGAATATCAGAGGACGTAAAAATCCCTTTGGTGCAGGTGTCTAAAGAATAGAATTTTAAAAACAAAGAGGTATCTTCCTTGTAAAAACGGTCCACAAATGACTGCCAACAGTTGATAAAAGTCCTCTGATCGTTTGCCGTTTTCCTTAATGTTGAGGGAAATTTTAAATAATTAATATTTTTCTTAATCAAATGATGAAGGGAAGTAATTATGAAAAGACGGAGAAATAGATGAAGAGCTTACTGTGCATATTCCAGGGGTAATGAGTAACCAGCACCATTTAATCAGAAAGAACGGTCTGTACCCAATCATGTCTTCAATGTTATCATAAAAACGGTTACTTCCTGTGGACATAAGAGAGACCGCAATGATATCAATTATTTCACTCTGCATAAAATAACATCAAATCATCAAATTGCTGGTATTGCAATATTTTACTACAATCGTTAGCTGGCCTAAAAGAGTGAAATACTCGGTTGGTAATTACTCTTGCATGTTAAGAAAACAAAACTATTTAATAACCAGTCAATATTTTGGAGAGCATGGCATATGATAAGGACACTATTGATGTTTTTATTGTTGTGATTCTTATTAACGCAATCTTATTCATTTTCTTTCTTAACAATCTTGCTAATCTGTGGAGACATATTGCGATATCTGCACCTGGAGGACCAAGAACAACAACAAAAGGGAGAGGAATGAAAGATTCGCTGTCGTTCTCTTGAAATCCATTTTTATCTCATCTGCACAGCCTTGCTGGCCAGAGGTAATTTACGCTGGTATTCATCACTCCAAAGCTTCCCAGAGAGACTGGATGAAGAAAATAAACAACTGTGAGGTTGTGAACAGGCCCTGTGATGGATATCATCAGCCCTTTGTTTCCAGGGAAGTGCTAGCTTCCCCAGACCAGAGAGAGCTATAATTTCACAAAGCGATTTAAAAAGAAATCAGTGATTTGGAGTTAGGCAAATCTCAGATCCTTATATCAAGAGACAGTTTTTGTTCTTGCCTCACCCACGTATATTAAAAGATGAGAGAAATGTGGTTTGGTTTGCAACAGTGCCACCTACAGTCCTCCAGCATGGATATCTCCCTCAGGTCTTGTAAACATCTATGTATTTGAGTAAAGGCTCTAAAAAACGGGTATTGGATCACAGCATGTGTTGATATCACAAGAATGATGCAATATGCTGGAGTAACACAGTGGGCTGGATATCATCTCTGGAGAACAGGTTAGTTATCTAAAATTGGAGAATTCAATGTTCATACTGTGAGGTTGGAGGCTACCCAGGCGGAATACGAGGCGTTGTTCCTCCAGTTTGTGTGTGGCCTCACTCTGGCCAACAGAGGAGGACCAGGACATTAAGGCCAGTATGGCAACAGTTGGCAACTGGGAGATCTGGTTGGCCTTGGTGGACCGGGTGCAAATGTTCAGCGAAACGGCCGGCTGGTCTACGCTTAGTCTTGCCGATGTAAAGGGTGCCGCATTGGGAACATCGGATGCAGTAGATGAGGTGCGGGTGAACCACTGCCTCAGCTGGAAGGACTGCTGGGGTCGCTGGACGGATGTGCGGGATGAGGCATTGGGTCAGGTGTTGTAAGTCCTGCAGTTGTTGGGGAAAGTTCCTGGGAAGGGGGTGGATTGGGTGGGAAGAGTTGAGTGAAACAAGGATTTTAGTTGAGTTCAGCGATACGGTGTGTAAACCGGCCCTTCTGCCCACCGAGTCTGAGCCGACCATCGATCACCTGTACATTATCCTACACACAAGGGACAATTTACAGAAGCCAATTAACTTGCACGTCTTTGGGATGTGGCGGGAAGTGGGAGCACCCAGAGAAAACCCACATGGTCACAGGGAGAACGTACAAACTCTGTACAGACGGCAACCGTAGTCAGGATTAAACCCTGCTCTCTGGTGCTGGGAGGCAGCATCTCCACCGTTGCGCCACTGTGGAGTTGCGCCCTTGTGGAGTTGCAGAGCGGGGCAGTCCCTGCGAAAGGTGGAGAGGGGTGGGGATGGGATAACGTGACTGGTGGTGGGGTCACGCTGAAGGTGGCAGAAACATTGGAGAGTGATGGTGTTGGATGCGGAGACTGGTGGGGTGGACGGTGAGAACCAGGGGAACTCCATCCTTGTTCTGTCTGCGGGGAAAGAATAAGAGCAGAACTACAGCAAAAAGAAGAGATGTAGGAAAGGGATCTATCTATGACAGTGGGGGAAGGGGGGAGAGGGGGAGGGGGGGAACCACGTTTACTAGAGAAAGAGGGCAACTCACATTTCCTGCAATGGAAAGCCTAATGTTCAAAGCAGATGCGGCAGAGATAGAAACATTGGGAGTATAGGATTGCACCTTTACACAAGGCCGGCTGGGGCAAGTGTGCAGGAAGGATCTGCAGACGCTGGTTTAAACCGAATGTAGACACAAGAAGCCAGAGTAACTCAGCGGGTCAGGCAGCATCATTGGAGAAAAGGAATGGGTGATGTTTCGGGTGGAGACTGAGCTACTCCAGCTTTTTGTGCCCATCGCAGGGTGGGAGGAGGTGTCGTTCCGATAACTATGAGAATCGGTGGGATTGTGGTAGACGCCGTTCAATCGTCCGTCCCCCGTGATGGAGATAGAGAGATCAAGAAGGGGTAGAGAGGCGTCGGAGATCGTCCAAGTGAATTTGAGGACATGGTGGAAGTTAGTGATAAAGTTAATCAAATCAACGAGTTGTGCACGAGTTGGGGGATGGTGCCAGTGTTCAATAGACAATAGGTGCAGGAGGAGGCCATTCGGCCCGTCGAGCCAGCACTGCCATTCAATGTGATCATGGCTGATCATTCTCAATCAGTACCCCGGTCCTGCCTTCTCCCCATACCCCCTGACTCCGCTATCCTTAAGAGCTCTATCTAGCTCTCTCTTGAATGCATTCAGAGAATTGGCCTCCACTGCCTTCTGAGGCAGAGAATTCTACAGATTCACAACTCCCTGACTGAAAACGTTTTTTCTCATCTCCGTTCTAAATGGCCTACCCCTTATTCTTAAACTGTGGCCCCTGGTTCTGGACTCCCCCAACATTGGGAACAGTAGGAACTCCTCTTCACATTCCCACACTGACCTCCCTGTCCTGGGCCTCCTCCATTGCAGAGTGAGGCCACGTGAAAACTGGTGGAACAGCACCTCATATTGGGTCGCGTGGGTAGCTAACGACCAGTGTGAACATTGAATTATCCAATGACCCCAGGCTCGCTGAGTTACTCCAGCACCTTGTGTGTTTTTTTTGTAAACCAGCATCTGCAGTTCTTTGTTTCCCTGTGATTGTATCACATCCATTTGGCGTAGAGTAGGTACAGCACCTGTTAATTTTAACGACTGTGCCATTTAGCTAATGCTAATGATGCATGCCTATGCGTAGGGGACCAGAAAAGGTTCATGCCTGTTAAAGTTAGGATGTCTGGCAGGGAAAGCTATTGGGAGACATTTCCAATGCTGGATGATCATGAGAGGCTTAGATCAAGATGTGAAGAGGAAAATTCCTGAAGAAGCTTTTCGTCAAACATAAAATTAAAAATTGTGTAGGAAGGAACTGCAGATGCTGGCTTACACCTAAGATGCACAGTACACAAAATGCTGGAGTAACTCAGCGGGACAGGCAGCATCTCTGGAGAGAAGGGATGAGTGACGTTTCGGGTCGAGACCCCTCTTCAGAACAATTAATTTTAATTAATTTGAACAATTTTAATTCTTCAAATTATTAAAAAACTGGAGATGTTGAACTTCAGGAATAGAGAACTGATGGACCTGAAATATTAACTGATGCTGCCTGACCTGCTGAGCATTCCCTGCATTTTCTGTTTTCTTTCAAACACAAAGCTGTCAGCGAATGGTTGGCCCGGGAGGTAGATCCTGAGGGCAGGAGAAAGATGGACCCAGTCGGCCTTTTCCCTGTCCAGGTGGTGGAGACCATTTGCCAAAATGTCAGATTGCTAGAACGGCCGGGCAGGCGTAAGGTTGCAGCCTGGCTGGTGATCAGGGAGAAAGTCCCTTCCATCGCACCTGAAGCTTCAGCCCTGCTGCGAGCTGGAAGTGCTGCTTTGCAGGGAAGGTGTCCGTGGGGTGTAGGGGAAGGGAGGGGGGGGGGGGTTGATGTGGAGGCAACCCCTGTTCTGTGGTACCAATGGGCTCCGCTCTCTACCTTCTGTTCCAGTGAAGAGGCCTTCTGGTCTTCTTGCACAGGGAACTATCCATGACTGAGAACTGCTGGCAGAACACCAGACCCAAGAATACATGCTGCAGGATGCACTGTAGGAGGTGTGCAACTCAAAATTATTATTTTATTTAATGCTGATTTTCCAATCTCCCTTTGACTGTTCTACTGGAATAAGCAAGGGATTGCTTAATGTACGATGTATTGGCTGCAAATATGTAAAATATTGCCCGCGTACACACTATATATTTTTCCTAGAGAAACATTTTCTATGAAAGCTTTTAAAAAGGGAGGAGGAGGTGCCGGCCATAGAAAGGGACCCCAATGCTGGGAACATAATGGGGTTAATGGGGGAGAATGGGGTCAGGAGGGAGAGCTGGATCAGCCATGATTGAATGGCGGAGTAGACTCGATGGGCCAAACCTGCCTAATTCTGCCCCGATCACGTATGACTTATGATCTTATAACTGGAGCTAGAGCTGAAATGGTCAGGGGTGATGGTATCCAGTTCCTCTGGTCTCTCCTTCCTCCATAATCTAGACACTCTTCTGATTTACAAGCAGTAAGTGGTATATGTGCATTTATTCACAAAATGCTGGAGTAACTCAGCATGTCAGGCAGCATCTCGGGAGAGAAGGAATGGGTAATGTTTCGGGTCGAGACCCTTCTTCAGACTGATGTCAGGGGGGCGGGACAAAGGAAGGATATAGGTGGAGACAGGAAGATAGAGGGAGATCTGGGAAGTAGGAGGGGAAGGGAGGAACAGAGGAACTATCTAAAGTTGGAGAAGTCGATGTTCATATCACTGGGCTGCAAACTGCCCAGGCGAAATATGAGGTGCTGTTCCTCCAATTTCCGGTGGGCCTCACTATGGCACTGGAGGAGGCCCATGATAGAAAGGTCAGACTGGGAGTGGGAGGGGAGTTAAAGTGCTCGGCCACCGGGAGATCAGTTTGGTTAATGCGGACCGAGCGCAGGTGTTCAGCAAAGCGATCGCCGAGCCTGCGCTTGGTTTCGCCGATGTAAATAAGTTGACATCTAGAGCAGCGGATGATGCAATAGATGAGGTTGGAGGAGGTGCAGTGGTATATGTGCATCTCTCTTTTACCAGCCCACCATTCTCTTGGCAATCCTCCTAGCAACCCCTTCCCACTTTCCCTTACCAGCCTCATGGCTTTGCTTTGGTGAATATAAAATAATTGGTCTCACACTGCAAAACGGAAAAGAAGGTAATGATGTTAAAAACCTACATTGGATTTTACCTGGTAATCAATTTTTTCTCCTTTCGTCATTCTGGGTATATAAAAGAAGGTAAGTAGACATATTTTCTATTTCTTATGCGTAAAATGTCACTGAATGTGACACCGTAGGTCAGCTTTGAATACTAATCACTACTGATGGTGTAGTTCTATTTATGCAATAGTGATGGTACTAATCCACTCTTGCTGCCACCGAGTACCGAGGCATTGTAGGAACACTCGTGCCTTGTCTCATCAATGACATATTGGCACCCTGAATACATTCCACTGAACACAGAATAATAATGTTCAACAAATCTTTGATAAAACCAAGAGAATTAAACATTTGCAGCACAAAAGGGAGCCATTTGGCCCATTGAATTCATGCCAATCTTTTAAAAACAAAAGAGATTCATGAGCACAGTGGAGTAGCGGTGGATAAGATAAGATTAACAATGGGGAGCCCGGCGTGGGGGACTGAGGGAGAACGAAGGGGGACCCAGTGTGGGGGAGATGGGGCACCCCAGTTTTAGAATCCCCTGCCCAGGGGATAAGTCTGCGTTCATTTGTCTGTTTGTTTATTCGTTCGTTCGTTCCGGTTAAGGCGCTGCGAACCTTTCACCGTCCGGCGCGGCCTGGAACGTGGCAACTTCAACAGCCTGACCGCGGGAGAAGACGGCAGGAGAAGAGAAAAGACATTCTGACCATCCATCACAGTGAGGAGGGGACTGGAGGAGACTCACTGTGATGGATGTTTCTTTTTTTTTTTTGTGTTGGTTGTGATTGTGTGTGTTATTGCTTATTTTTATTGCTCTATTGCTGGACTGTGGGTGACCTTTCATTTCACTGCACATCTTGTATGTGTATGTGACAAATAAACTTGACTTGACAGTGAGCCAACAGTCGTTTGTGTTTTTCTTTTTTTTCTTTTTTTCTTTACTTTTAATTTAATTTCTAATTTGATGTTTTCACGTGCCTCATTATGTGTTGTGACTGTTGGCAGAACAATTTCCCTCTGGGGATGAATAAAGTCATATCTTACTTTTGTGTTGTATTATAGGTGTACAACTGGTTGAAACATATTATTAATATGATAATATGAATATAATATACGATCATAATATAATATAATATCATAATATGAATAATATGAAACATATTATTAAGGGATTGGACACACTAGAGGCAGGAAACATGTTCCCAATGTTGGGGGAGTCCAGAACCAGGGGCCACAGTTTACGAATAAGGGGTAGGCCATTTAGAACGGAGATGAGGAAAAGCTTTTTCAGTCAGAGAGTTGTGAATCTGTGGAATTCTCTGCCTCAGAAGGCAGTGGAGGCCAATTCTTTGGATGCTTTCAAGAGAGAGGTAGATTCCTTAAAGATAGCGGAGTCAGGGGGTATGGGGAGAAGGCAGGAACAGGGTACTGATTGTGAATGATCAGCCATGATCACATTGAATGGCGGTGCTGGCTCGAGGGGCCGAATGGCCTACTCCTGAACCTATTGTCGATCGTCTATTGTCTAACTGTACGATTGTACAGAAGGTTTAACTGTACAACTCCTCCCCCTTCTGTCGTGGGGTAGACTGAGACTGACCCCCCTCCACCACTCCCCCCCCCCAATCTTTGCACCTCCCCAATCCTTTCCACTCGTCACTTGAATTTCATGTTTCATGTATCTTGTGTTTTATGACTGTTGGCAGATCAATTTCCCTCCTGGGATAAATAAAGTATCGTATCGTATTTTAGCCATGTCCCAAACATTTTTTAAAAGTTTTGCAAAGGAGGGTATGTTATTGAGATGTTTATTTTATTTAGTTGCTGACTTTCCTGCTTTCAGTTATGGGACTTCTGACATCCTGACATCAAATATTATTCTTTCATCAATCTATTAGCACGTATCCATTGAATTAGATGCACACATCTAAATGTTGTCTAACTCTACTTTAGCACTCGGTAATCCACAGATAAAGACTAACTTAGTCCCTAGATATAGAAGCAAAGAATGACATACCATAGACCCAGCCTATACAAATGCATTCGAAAAAAGCCACAAACAGGAGGCACATGCCACTTGAAGCGTAAGCATCGAACAGCTGGAAAACATACATTCCTCCCTTCAAATATAAAGAAAATTGGTTAGGCACTTCATTTTTCATAAAATGTTTCACATAATGTTTGCAAATACATTTACAAAATGGACACAAAATGCTGGAGTAACTCAGCGGGACAGGCAGCATCTCTGGAGAGAAGGAATGGGCGACGCTTCGGGTCGAGACCCTTCTTCAGACCCGAAACGTCACCCATTCGTTCTCTCCAGAGATGCTGCCTGACCCGCTGAGGTACTCCAACTTTTTGTGTCTATCTTCGGTTTAAACCAGCATCTGCAGTTCCATCCTACACTTTACAAAATAGATTATCTTCTTGGGCATAAATGTAACCCATAAATCACTGCGACTCGGCATTCGAAGGAAGGTTTGCAGACTGAAAGATTCTTCTTATTTTACAGGGAGGAGCTGGTTCGGGAGAGTTATCTCCCCTCTCTAGTCAGAGGGTGGTGAATCTGTGGAACTCATTGCCACAGAGGGCTGTGGAGGCCAAGTCAGTGGATAGTTTCAACGCTGAGATATGACAAATCCTTGATTGAGAACCGGTATCAAGGGTTACGGGGAGAAGGCAGGAAAATGGGATTAGGAGGCGGAGATCAGCCATGATTGAATGGCGGAGCAGACTCGAAGGGCCAAATGGCCTAGTTCTGCTCCTACAACTTGCGAACTTGTGAAGTTGAATTATAAATTGGGCACGATAAGGTAATTGGAGTCAGCTTCAGTTTTGATTAATTAAAAATGCTTCCAGAAAATATGAACTCAAATGAAAAACATTAAAACAACTGACCTGAAACGTCATGGCTGGGTGGCCCACCGTTCCCCTTAAGGACTACCTATTAGGTTGCTCAACATGAAGTTCCACCTGCTGGGGATGTGCAATGTGCTCATCCCAGTGGAGTGCTGAAGGTCATAAGTGATAGGAGCAGAATTAGGCCATTCGGCCCATCAAGTCTACTCCGCCATTCAATAGTGCTCATCCATCTCTCTCTCCTAACCCCATTCACCCTCATAACCCCTGTCTATCCATCTCTGCCGTAAAAATATCCATTGACTTGGCCGCCACAGCCTTCTGTGGCAATGAATTCCACAGATTCACCACCCTCTGGCTAAAGAAATTCCTCCTCATCTCCTTCCTAAAGGAACACCCTTTAATTCTTTAGGGTTCATTAATTCTTTAAGTTGCTTTAGGGTCCTGTGTATGCCATTGGAATCTGTTGTGTATTCATTCTTAAAGATACTGCTGGTTTCAGGCAGAAGAGCTATGTGTCTATTTCTGACCTGGGGTAGATCGCCCAGTGCGGGGGAGCTGAGACCCCCCCCCTCCCCCCATAGCCGGGAGTCAAGATCCTCCCATCAACGGAAGGTTAGAAGCCCCCGACCGTTGGAGGACAAAGAAGGGAGAGATTGAACTTTTTTCCTTCTATCATAATGAGGAATGTGGAGGAGTCACTGTGGTGGATGTTCATGTTAAAATGTATTTTGTGTGTCCTGTTGCTTTTTATTGTTATGACTGTATAGGAAATTAAGTTCCTCATATGTTGCAAAACACACTTGGCTAATAAAGTATTATTGCGATTGTGATAGACACAAAATGCTGGAGTAACTCAGCGGGTCAGGCAGCATCTCAGGAGAGAAGGAATGGGTGACGTTTCGGGTCGACGTTTTGGCTTCTTCAGACTGATGTCAGGGGAGGGGGCGGGACAAAGACAGGACGTAGTTGGAGACAGGAAGACAGTGGGAGAACTGGGAAGGGGGAGGGGGGAGAGAGGAACACTATGCAGAAATTTAACTTATTATATATATATAAATATATATGAATGTGTGTGTGAGGCAAGATAGAGATAAATAGATCTCAAAGTTCCTTCTCATGGATCAGAAGCAACTTTGATTTAAAGCAACACTATTTCTCTCTTTATCTTATTTTTCACATGATGTACATAAACCATAAAGGTGATTCGACCATAAAGGTGATTCCCTCACATACATTTCATTAGACCCTACCCATACACATTCACAATCAGTGACATCAAACTTATTTCCAGAAATCCTAATATTGTGAATAAAATAACTATGAACACATGGCAAGATATTTTTTCATTCTATATTAATCTAACACAATGTAATGCATACATACCTACATTGATACAGAGATGGTAGTTTTAGACATGCTACCATACTGATTGTTACCACAGTTTGCTACCATAGTTTGGTTTTGAATTTAACATTTAATTGAGGGTGTCGGTGCAATATAGTGCTAACCCTCACTTTTGTGAAAAATGAGTTGCACGCATTAACACGATCCTTACCCACTACCCTACAACCTGTGATAATTTCATATTTAAATTCAACTGATAAGTTGGTCAAATAACATAGGCACATTCTTGTTTTTTTTGTGATTTATGGATTTTTCAAATGTGAATATCTCATAACGACACATTTGTGGGTTATCAGTATATTGCACCAACCACCTCAATTTTAAATCATTCAAAATTGAACTTCATAAACAAGGATAGCACTTTTTATTTCTGTCATTCATGGTAAAGATTGACATAATTCTGTGTGTGAGATATACACACAAGGGTTGCGCTGTTTCACATATCAGCAAACCAATGAAAAGATCAGGTCCTGATTTATACCAGCTCTTCACCTTTCCCCCTTGTCTGAAGAAGGGTCCCAACCTGAAACATCACCCATTCTTTTTCTCCAGAGATGCTGCCTGACCCGGTGATTTACTCAACCACTATGTCTATTTGAATTGGATTCATGCTTCTGTACCACATCAGGCAGCATTGATCATTTTAGTGGCTGTCAAGGGTTTTCAACCAATCAATTCACCAATTCAAATTTTCTTGGTTCTAAGTAAATGTCTTTTTGCTTCTTGCAATTGGAGATGCAGGCATCGATAAATCAATTGGTCTGATACAGACAAAGTGGATCTCTGGTGCAAATATTCAATCAGTAACATCCAAAGTTTAAAGACCACGAAGCAGCAACTCTTCAATAAATCGTTATAAATGTCAACTGTCAACTTATCCAAGAAGTTGAACAAAAATAATCGTTTGCAAACATTTTATAGACGAAGAAATCGCAGAGTTGTGAACATTGCCCAGTCTAGCGCACAGAATCTGCTTACTAAAATGGCGCTGAAATTTACCCATGACCTACTACGGTTTTTAGGGTCGAGTGGTCTATCTTACTCCTCTGGTATCTTTGGATGGGACTAATGTAGCTGGGACATGTTGGCCAGTGTGGGCAAGTTGGGCTGAAGGGCCTGTTTTCATGCTGTATCACTCCATGAATGTAGGCCCAAATCATTCTGTGAGCGAAGCGAAGCTCATTTATTTGGTTAGCTCACTTTTTTAAACTTATGTTGTCCCTTGTCAAATCCATTAAGCGTCTCATGGAGAACACAGGCATGCATCTTTAAGTTCCAGATCTGACAATGACCTTCGGAATAAGATGCAGTCCATGAGATCTGCACCCCTTGCCATTATCCTGTGACAGCCTTTCCAGGCACAAGTTAAGAGGAATAGAATATAGCGTTTTCTGCAGTTGAAAAAGCAATCTCTTTAGAATAAATGATTTTTGGGAATTTTATGCAGAATAACTTAGAAAGATGAGAGGAGATCTTATCAAAACGTATAAGATTATTAAGGGGTTGGACATGTTAGAGGCAGGAAACATGTTCCCAATGTTGGGGGAGTCCAGAACAAGGGGCCACAGTTTAAGAATAAGGGGTAGGCCATTTAGAACTGAGATGAGGAAAAACTTTTTCAGTCAGAGAGTTGTAAATCTGTGGAATTCTCTGCCTCAGAAGGCAGTGGAGGCCAATTCTCTGAATGCATTCAAGAGAGAGCTAGATAGAGCTCTTAAGGATAGCGGAGCCAGGGGGTATGGGGAGAAGGCAGGAACGGGGTACTGATTGAGAATGATCAGCCATGATCACATTGAATGGCGGTGCTAGCTCGAAGGGCCGAATGGCCTCCTCCTGCACCTATTGTCTATTGTCTAAATGTTGAATTAATTATAGCATGCTCCTGCAGTCCACTCATTTTAATTCAAGTTGATTAATTTAATACCGTGAGGTGTAGATCGCATTTGAATGGTTAATACATTTTCCTTTTCAATTATCCATCCCGAGTATGGTCAGCAAAATGATTTCTTGTGTCCTGACCAACGGGATGTAGCAGGAACAGACTTTGGCTTTAGAGGACACCAGCTTGGACAGGGATATCCATTGATGAACGTATAAACTCAAGTGAAAAGGGCTGTCTGGGCATGCTTGATACATTGTTTGACTCTACTGGGACCTAGCTTTGTGACACAGATCAGAAGCAAGGGCTTCTCCAGAACATTGACACTTTGTAAACACGAATGCAGAATTGGCGTCATGATAGAAAGCAAAGGGTGGCGATGGAAGGTGGTTTTGTTTGGACTGGACGTCCGTGACATGCAGTGCTTCAGGGATCAGTGCTGGGCCCATTGCTGTTTCTCATCCATGTCAACAATTTGGATGAGAATGTACAAGGCATGATCGTGTAAGAAAATAAATGCAGATGCTGGTACAAATCGAAGGTATATATCGACAAAATGCTGGAGTAACTCAGCAGGTCAGGCAGCATCTCAGGAGAGAAGGAATGGATGACGTTTCGGGTCTGAAGAAGGGTCTCGACCCGAAACGTCACCCATTCCTTCTCTCCTGAGATGCTGCCTGACCTGCTGAGTTACTCCAGCATTTTGTGAATATATACAAGGCATGATCGGTGAGTTTGCAGATGACACTAAAATATGGGGTACTGTAGTCAGTGAAGATAGTTATCTGGAATTACAGCAGGATCTTGATTAGCTGGACAAGTGGGCCCGAGGAATGACTAATAGAGTTGACTTCAGGTAAGTGTGAGGTGTTGCACGCTGGGATGTCAATCCGGGACAGGACCGTCGCAGTAAATGGTAGGGCCCTGGGGAGTGTTGTGTTCCAGAGTAATCTCGGAGGACAAGTACATAGTTCCCTGAAAGTGAAAGTGAGGAAAGCTTTTGGCACACTGGCTTTCATCAGCCATGGACTTCAGGATATACAGCGCGGAAACAGGCCCTTCGGCCACCGAATCCGCGCTGACCAGCGATCCCCGTACACTAACACTATCCTACATACACTAGGGACAATTTACACTTATACCAAGCCAATTAACCTACAAACCTGTACGTCTTTGGAGTGCAGGAGGAACCTGAAGATCTCGGAGAAAACCCACGCAGGTCACGGGGAGAAAAAAACAAATTCCGTACAGACGGCGCCCGTAGTCGGGATCGAACCTGGGTCTCCGGGGCTGCAAGGGCTGTAAGGCAGCAACTCTACCGCTGTGCCACTGTGCCGCCCAATTCTCCAACCCTTGCATTGATGCCATCTGTCCTACCATCCTACCCCGTCTTTGGTGCCATCAGTCCCTCTTCACTGATTTCTTGCGGCTTTCTCCATGAGGGAATAAATAGTTCCAGACCAAGTAAGATTGGCCACAAGTTAGTCCAGGGCATTGGGAATTCTTCCCTTGGGGCAAAAAAAACCCAAACCCAGTGGGAGGACATTTGATGGAAGTGGACAGTGCGAGGATTTTAGATTGGCTAAATGGAATGAAACTACTACCAATCGTGGGTGATTCAAGGACAAAGGGGCACAAAGTTAAAAGTCACGCAAGGAAAAAGCACGTTTATGCACAGAGGGATAATGATTTGTAGCTCGTCACCTGCAAAGAGAGTGGAAGCACTGTGAATCATGGCTTACAAAAAGAAACTAGATCACAACTCTCGGAGTAGAATTTGCAGGTAACATGGAAAGTGTGGAGTAGCATTATGCAATAGTTTCTACTGGGAGGACAAGGAGATAGGAATTAAGAAAACCTTTGGGGAATCCACAACATTAGATCACAAAAAGGAAGAAAGCTTTTGGCTAATGGAGACCATATCTTAATTCCTATCTCCTCGCCCTTCCAGTTCTCCTCGTTTCGCGTAGTGCAAATATATTTTTGGATTTTACCACAATGTAATATTTTGCTATTTAAAACTCCTTTGAAAAATTAAATTGCGACTCCTATCTCAGATTTCAAATGTAATTATTGCTTTAAACTGAAAATAAATTAAAGATAATTTCCCCGACTCGGTCTTGCATGGATTTATAATATGAACACGAAGCTTCGGTTTAATTAGCTTACCTCCGTCACCATTATTAACCCAAGCAAGTAAGATACCACTGCAATAACGAGAATTAACTGCTCCCTCCTATATCCTTTTCGGAACACTTTGGGATACATGTCTATCACAGCAGTCACCAGGCTCTCCATACACACGAACTGCAAGGAAACAGAAGTTAGTTGAAATGCCTGAGCATGTGGATGCAGCACAAACAATATGAGGAAAGATTGAAGAGACTAGGCTTGTATTCACTGGAGTTTAGAAGGATGAGAGGGGATCTTATAGAGACGTATAAAATTATAAAGGGACTGGACAAACTAGATGTTTGGAAAAATGTTCCCAACGTTGGGCGAGTCCAGAACCAGGGGCCACCGTCTTAGAATAAAGGGGAGGCCATTTAAAACTGAGGTGAGAAGGAACTTTTTCACCCCGAGAGTTGTGAATTTGTGGAATTCTCTGCCACAGAGGGCAGTGGAGGCCAAATCACTGGATGAATTTAAGAGAGAGTTAGATAGAGCTCTGGGGGCTAGTGGAATCAAGGGATATGGGGAGAGGTTGGGCACAGGTTACTGATTGTGGATGATCAGCCATGATCACAATGAATGGCGGTGCTGACTCGAAGGGTCAAATGGCCTCCTCCTCCTCCACCTATTTTCTATGTTTAACCAGACCCACAATATCTACTCCATCTATACCACACGCTGCCTTGGGAAATCAGAGGCCACGCAATCAAGGACCTTTCTCATCTGGGTCATCCTCTCTCCTCCCCTTCTGTGGAGCAGAAAGTGCAAAAGCTTGAAAGTGCCTGCCAGCATTCTACGTCTGCCTACCACACGTGACAAAGAGTTTGGTGTCCCTAATTCAAATTGCAGCTTCAAGCTAAACTGGAAGACCCGACTCTGCTACATTCTCATCAGCAAAGGATCTTTGCACTGAACACAAAACATTCCACCACATTGAGGCACGGGAAGCCGCACCGAGGAGAGTTTGGGAATTTGCGTTATCACGTGCCTCCAGCAATGGATCCAACACGTGGAGGCGCCCTACACGGACGGGGCAGCTCTGACCGATTAACAGAGGCCTCCAGCACAGTCGGCCAGCCAAACCACAACTCATCTTACCCCAGGAAATGCCATTTCACCGTTCATGGTTATTTCACACTGTTCAGAGGAGAATAGCACTTTAGATTATTAATTACATTTAAATTCCACCGCTGCAATGGCAGGATTTCAACCTGGGACTGCAGACCAGTTATGCAAGCTCTGCACCACCACCACCATCTCCTAATGCTGCCATCAGTAATGGATGTGTTATGTCCACAATCCAACCTCCCTTCCAGTGACTCCATCTACACCTCACGCTGCCTCGGCAAGGCCAGCAGCATAATCAAGGTCGAGTCGCACCCTGGCCACTCCCTCTTCTCCCCTCTCCCATCGGGCAAAAGGTGTAGAAGTGTGAAAACGCACACCTCCAGATTCAGGGACAGTTTCTTCCCGGCTGTTATCAGGCAACTGAGTCATCCTACCACAACCAGAGAGTGGTCCTGAACTACTATCTACCTCTTTGATGACCCTCGGACTATCCTTGATCGTCTTTACCTTGCACTAAATGTTACTCCCTTATCATGTATCTATACACTGTATATGGATCGATTGTAATCATGTAATGTCCTTCTGCTGGCTGGTTAGCACGCAACAAAACCTTTTCACTGTAGCTCGGTCCACATGACAGTAAACTAAACTAAACTAAACAGCTCACCTTCTGATTATTTGCTTATGTAACCACAATAGAGGTTTATTACAGTCACTACAGTCTAATTGAGATTGGGATGCATTACTGCTGGAGGCTGCAGCAAGGCACTGAACTGGTTCAAGGGAAATAAGAGTGATGGTTGTATGTCAGATATTTTGGGAGGTATCTGAACTTCTGAGTCCTTGCTCTCTGGATACCAACTGATCCAACGTCCACCAGCGATATGGTGCAAATCCCACAAAGGACCTTCAATTAAGATACACCGTGGAACAGGCTCTTCGGCCCACCGCGTCCGCACCGACCAGCGATCTCAGAACAGTAGCACTATTGTACACACTAGGGTCAATGTACAGTTTTTATCGAAGCCAATTTTTCAACCTTCAAACGTGTACGTCTTTGGAGTGTGGGAGGAAACCGGAGCACCCGGAGAAAACCCACGCAGGTCACGTGCGGAACGTACAAACTCCGTACGGACAGCACCCGTAGTCGGGATCGAACCCGGGTCTCTGGCTCTGTAAGGCAGCAACTCTACCGCTGTGCTAATGTACCGCCCGCAAATAGCTGGACTGTAGTCTAGCAGTGGTGAGACTTTGTACTTCTCTGATGAGGTTGAATGGCCATTAAATGGAGGGCCTGAAGTGGCCAGGTGCTTGGCAGGGAAGAGAGAGGAAATAGTATATTTGGCAGTCTTCAGAGCAGCTGCTAGATGAACATTTCCATGGAAACCACTGGGTCTCTTCCGCAGAAACCAGAGATTTTGCCCTTGCCAGCTTCCAGATGTACCATTGGGTGTCCAACAGCTGTGATCATAGAAGCTGAACCCTTTTTATTTACTGTTCAGGTCAGTTCAGTTTAGTTTATCGTCACGTGTACCGAGGTACAGCGACAAGCTTTTTGTTGCGTGCTAACCAGTCAGCAGAAAGACAATACATGATGACAATCGATCCATTCACAGTGTTTAGATACACGATAAGGGAATAATGTTTAGTGCAGGGTAAAGCCAGCATATTTCTCCAACCACTTTCCTCTGATGACTTACTCGAACCCTGTATTCACTTTGTTTTTCAAAACATCCTTTCAATAGACAATAGGTGCAGGAGGGGGCCATTCGGCCCTTTGAGCCAGCACCGCCATTCAATGTGGCTGATCATTCTCAATCAGTACCCCGTTCCTGCCCTCTCCCCATACCCCCTGACTCCGCTATCCTTAAGAGCTCTATCCAAAAGCTCTTTCTTTCGTTAAATTCTTGTCTTCAAAAGAGAAACACCAGGTTTTCATTTGAGGATTTACCATCACGGTCTCTACTAAAACAATTATTGAGTTCCATGCATAAAAGGCAAAGGGAGCATTCACTAAGCATGATTCACTGATTTCCTAAATTAATAGCCACCCCCCAAGGAAGTCATAAATCTCACAAGCTCAGAGAGGTATGAATTTTACAAGTTAAGTTCTTTAAAGTTTGAATGAAAATTGACATCAAGAACAGCTGTGTAAGGTGTTTTTTTTAACAAATTGGAAAATTTTAAATTAAAAAGTTACATTGGAGATATCTGGCATGACTAAAAGGAATTATTAATTGGAAATTACGCAGGAATCTTCCATGCCACGGATAAATGCTCCAACCAATGCATTGCCGTGTAGATGATGGCAGTTTGCGGACGCCTTCCGGAGGTGCCGCTGAGAAGGCGAGGCCAGAGCCTCAAGGGCCGGAGGCTTGCGGGCTGGTGGTGGAGCCTCGCGAGCCGACGAAGCCCGCGGCCATCGGTGCCTGGGTCTGCGGAGCCCGCGGCTGGGGCCGAGGCCGGGGCCACCGCCCGAGGATCCGGCGGCGTTAGTGGAACGGACGAGGACTGACATGTGGAAGTGAGGACGCCGCTGCCAGGGGACGGGACGAAGGAGGACCCAGCGGGGGGGGGGGGGGGGGGCTGCCGTTAGGGAGGGAGAGGGGGGAAAACAAAGGGGAACCCAGCATGGGGGGGGCTGCTGTGAGTGAGGGAGAGGGGGAAGGGGGGGGGGGGGAGAACAAAGGAGGACCCGGCGTGGGGGGGACCGCCGTGAGAGAGGGCGAGGTGGAAGGGGGGAAGAACAAAGGAGGACCTGGCGAGGGGGGGACCGCCGTGAGAGAGGGGGAGGCGGGGGAAGAACAAAGGGGGACCAGACATGAGGGGGAACTGCCGTGAGGGAGCGGGAGGGGGGGAAGAACAAAGGGGGACCAGGCATGGGGGGGAACTGCCGTGAGGGAGCGGGAGGGGGGGGAAGAACAAAGGGGGACCAGGCATGGGGGGGAACTGCCGTGAGGGAGCGGGAGGGGGGGAAGAAAGCATTTCCATGTTTATTTTACCTGACTGTCCAGTCCAAGGAAAATGAGCATCAGGAAGAAGAGGACTGCCCACAGTGGCGCCAGAGGCATCATGGTGACCGCTTTCGGATAGGCAATGAAGGTCAGCCCGGGGCCTGAAGATAAGCACAAAGGCCTCGATTACGAGGGACGGAATAGACAAAACGGAGGCAAAACATGAGGTAGCCAGACGTATCTTTAACACCTCAGTAATAATTCTCAGTAAACATCTCAGTAATAAGGACAGTGATGATGAATTGAAATTCACGTGCAGATTTAAACAGGGAATCAAAAAAGGTGCAAAATCAAATAGAAAACATTCAGCAGGTCAGGCGACATCCGTGGAATGAGAATCAGAATTAATGTTTGAAGTCAAACATGAAGTTCGATAGAACTTCAACATGAAGCATTAACTCTGTTTCTCATTCCAAGATATTTCCAGCATGTTATGTTCCTCGTTGGATCCCTAGCATCTGCAGCTTCATGTATCATTTTCCTTCACCTTCTACTTTCTTGTGTTTGATCCTTCCCTTCTTTAATTCAGTTTATGATTGAGATGTGCTGTGGGCTGATGACAGGCCATCAGACTGTAACATTGGCCCGGCTACTCTCTGTGTGGATGCTGCCCGACATGCTGAGTATCTCCAGCATGTCAGACTGTAACATTGGCCCGGCTCCTCTCTGTGTGGATGCTGCCCGACGTGCTGAGTATCTCCAGCATGTCAGACTGTAACATTGACCTGGCTCCTCTCTGTGTGGATGCTGCCTGACGTGCTGAGAATGTCCAGCATGTCAGTCTGTAACATTGGCCTGACTCCTCTCTGTGTGGATGCTGCCTGACGTGCTGAGAATGTCCAGCATGTCAGACTGTAACATTGGCCCAGCTCCTCTCTGTGTGGATGCTGCCCGACATGCTGAGTACCTCCAGCATGTTCTCCTTGTAATTCAGATGTCCATCTGCAGGATATTCTCCCCTGTGATGGAGCATGGCTTTGGGAAGGTCACAAAATGCTGGAGTAACTCAGCGGAACAGGCAGCATCTCTGGAGAGAAGGAATAATGGGTGACGTTTCGGGTCGAGACCCTTCTTCAGATTGGTTAAGGATTCTGCTTGACGAACTGTACACTGCAAGGGCCTGGAAGTGAGCGGGCAAGATCATCTCTGACCCCTCACACCCTGGCCACAAACTCTTTGAAGCACTTCCCTCTGGAAGGCGACTCCGGACTGTCAAAGCTGCCACAGCCAGACATAAAAACAGTTTTTTTCCACGAGCAGTAACTCTACTCAATAACCAAAAGTCTGTAGCCTCCTTTTGCTCTGGTATTTTATCTCATTCACATGTTTAAACTATAATGTTTTATTTTTAATGTTTTAATGTTTTATGTTTTATTCTTAATTGTTTACTGTATGTTCGTGTTGTTACTTGCGAGCGGAGCACCAAGGCACATTCCTTGTATGTGTACATACTTGGCCAATAAAATGTATTCATTATCATTATCTGCTGCTGAACAGGCAATGTTAATTTAAAGTACACTAACATACCGAAATATAGATTTCCTTTCTAAGTGGAACTGAACTGAAGTTGAAAAACTGGTGTCGATTTAAAAAAATCTTTATTGTGAATATCAGCTGCACTGCCTGATTATTTTCTGAGGTCTATCGGGACTTATTTCCCTTTGCTTCAATAAGTAGGTTGAATTGACTTTATCCCCCAAAAGGCACCAAGACTGACAAGGAAACTGATCGAACTTACTGCAATACACTCCTTTTAACGGGGGTAATTAAAAAATGAGCCAATTGTGAGGGGCTGATGTAATAATAAAACTTAAAATGTTTTTTGAAAACCTATATCAGTAATGAAAGGAGAAAAAGCTGTAAATACTTAACAGGTCAGGCAGCATCTGTGGAAAGAGAAACACGTCAAATGTTTCAGTCAAAGGGTGCTCATCCAGACTGGGAACAGATTAAAAAAAAGCAAAGCACCCCTTTTTAAATAAGACTGCAACCTCACCCAAGTCATTGAATTCCATTCTGAAAGCCCCAGCTATCTCTTTATTTATATTTTTACTCATTCAGATATGCAAAGCCAACGTTTTATTCTCATCCTATCTTCTCATTTAACATGACACCGAAGTAAGGGTGTCAGAGGTTGCAGGGAGAAGGCAGCAGAATGGGGTTGGGAGGGAGAGAGAGATCAGCCATGATTGAATGGCGGAGTAGACTTAGTCCCCTGGATTTCTGGTCCTGTATTTTAATCCCTTTTATGTTGTTTCCTTCGGTATCAATCCACAGTGGCTGGCCGACCTCTCGATTTTCTTTTAGTTTTTTAGTTTTTAGTTTTAGAGATAGAGCGCGGAAACAGGCCCTTCAGCCCACCGAGTCCGCACTGACCAGCGATCCCCGCACAGGCCCTTCAGCCCACCGGGTCCGCACCACCCTACACACACTAGGGACAATTTACACTTATACCAAGCCAATTAACCTACAAACCTGTACGTCTTTGGAGTGTGGGAGGAAACCGGAGATCTCGGAGAAAACCCATGAGGTCACGGGGAGAACGTACAAACTCCGTACAGGCGGCACCCTTAGTCAGGGTCGAACCCGGGTCTCCGGTGCTGCAAGCGCTGTAAGGCAACAACTCTACCGCTGTGCCACCGTGGCACCCTTTTCTTCAATGCCAAACATAGGGAGAAGCTGGAGATTGGAAGTGGGGGTATTGCTTCTTCCCATGTAAACCCAGAACTCCTAAGGAAGAACATCACTGAGGTCCTAAGGGCACTTCCTGGGGTTTTTTTATAGTAAATAATGTTAAAGTTTGGCCACATCTTGTCAGTGTCACCTTAGTCACTGATCATCTAACAACAACCCTGCACCCAAACGCTCCAATCTCATGAGAAAAGGCGACGGTGGGAGAATTAAACCTTCATCAGGGCTGTCAGCTCTTTCACTGATACTCCCACAACACTCTTCACTAGTGCATGTGCCTCCCTGTGGATATACACTGTCTTGTCTTTAAGAGGCCTGAAGAGGTATTCAGCAGCTAAGTTTAGCTTTGCATGACAATTCCAATGAATACATATCAGGACACAGTCTAGATTCAGGATGAAGCGCAGGAGAAAATCCATTGCAGCTTCCGCTGAAGGTTTCTTGTTAAGTTAGATGCACCTTCTTTGTCAATGTGTAAAGTGGAAACTGTGGATCCTCATTACTTCAATGTTGTGTTGCTTAGCTATATCTATCGAAACTCATCAGCCTCAAATATGTAGATTGGCAGGTTTAATGCTGCACATTTCATTTCCAGTTAGAGGGAAGACATGATTTTATTTGGCATTCGTAAGTGAAGAAAACAAAGCTGGGTCATTTTATTATTTTCTTTCAAATTCAGGCAGTGCTGAGCAGGCAAACTATAAAATCTTTTTACATGGCCTCCATGGAAAATCTATTTCCTTTATTGGTTTTCACAGAGTAGTTTCTCAATGTTGCCACTTGATGGCGCCCTGTTTCGACATGTAAATATATGTAGCTGTGAATGAAAGCACATTATTCTTGGACTTCTTGCGATTGTGTTGAATCTCAGCTTAATTGAGCTGAAACACAGGCACAGAACAACAGAAGAGAACAGAACAACTCATCTGGTTCACTTTCCGCCCAATGACCTAGGTCATCTTGTGCTGCCTGGAATAAAAGGAGGACCACCGTGAGGGGAGGAAGAACAAAGGGGGACGTGGCGAGAGGGGACCGCTTTGAAGCGGGGGGGGGGGGGAAACAAAAAGGGACCTGGCGTGGGGGGACCGCTGTGAAGGGGGGGGGACAAAGGGGGACCTGGTGTGAGGGGACCACTGTGAAGGGGGGGGGGGGAACAAAGGAGGACCTGGTGTGAGGGGGACCGCTGTGAAGGGGGGGGGGAAACAAAGGGGGACCTGGTGTGAGGGGGACCGCTGTGAAGGGGGGGGAACAAAGGGGGACCTGGTGTGAGGGGACCACTGTGAAGGGGGGGGGGGGACAAAGGAGGACCTGGTGTGAGGGGGACCGCTGTGAAGGAGGGGGGAAACAAAGGGGGACCTGATGCGGGATACTTTGTAACTTTGTCAAGTGCCCTTTATGTGGTGACTATTTGCATACCTTGGGTAAGCAAGCAAAGAATTTCACTGTGACTTGTCAGATGTGACAATGGAGTATTCATTCATTCATCCACTCATTCATTCATTCATTCATTCATTCATTCATTCATTCATTCATTCATTCATTCACTCATTCATTCATTCATCTCCCCACCTCCTCTCTGCTCCTCTTCCCATCCCTTACAGAACCCTGACCTCCGACACACCTTGTCAGGCTCATGCAGAATGAATGGAAATGTCACCCAAAAGAAAATAACAACGTCAATATAATGATTTAAAAAAACCAACAGATTTTTTTTTTTTTGCAAACCATCAGAATGTTTATATTGGGGAAAAACTAGAGAAAGAATGATCAGAAAAGGCAAAGTGATGGTGAGGCTATATGAAGTGAGAAAGCCTAAAATTGGAGAGAGGTGGGACAGTTAAATCCTGGTCATTAGTGAAATGTACTTCTTCTCGAGAGAGTCCAAAAGCAGAGTGGTGCAGCGATAGAGTTGCTGCCTTCCAGTGCCAGAGGTCTGGGTTCGATCCTGATCATCAGTGCTGTCTTTATGGAGTCTGCAGGTTTTCCCTGTGACCGCGTGGGTTTTCTCTGGGTACTCCTGTTTCCTCCCACATCCCAAAGATGCGCAGGTTTGTAGGTTAATTGGCCCTCTGTAAATTGTCTCTAGAGTACAGGATAGAACTAGAGTACGGGTGATGGCTGGTCGGTGCCGACTGGGTGGGCTGAATGGCCTGTTCCCACGCTGCGTAACTCTAAACTGAACACAGCCTGGAATCCCACACTGACGGATTCATGGGTCTTTGGAACTGAGCCAAGCACTGCTGATCAGTGCCACTCTGTGATCCTGCCAGCCTAGTTGCCCGCGCCGGTTTGAAAGGGTGGATCGCAAAACCTCCATTCACTAACATTACATTACAGCGAGCAGTGGCTGCACCAACCAGCTTAATGTCCCCCAGACTGAACATCAGGTGCCCGAATAAAATTCGCTGGCGCCAGGCCAGGCATTGAAGGCAGTCATCAAGAGACGAAGAATAACTTTAAATATCTGCATCATTTCCCCACAGGTGGCATTAGATGCCCATTCATTAGATGGCAAGGTTTGAACCTTAGCTTTTGATTTCATTTAGACACCCTCATTGCTACCCGGTTAATAAAGCTAAAGTAGAATTCTGCAGACGCTGCACATGTGAAATATTAACAGGTGCGTGATAATCAATGGAAGTTGAGCTGAAGCATTAACATTGTCTCTTTCTCAACAGATACTTGGTGACTATTCCCAGAATTATCAAAGATGCTTTTGGCCTCTAACTAAGTCTGAACATTCTCACCAGACTCTGTCAGGTACAAACAAATTCAGGGTTAGGTCTGCTCTGCATGTGGTCATTCCTTCCCAGCAGGTCCCAGGTAGCTTTGATGACTTTGAGGAACTTCCCAGATTGGGTTAAACATGTTCATCCAGGAGAGCAGATTGGGGGAGGAAAAAATAACAGGGATATGTTGTACTTCATGTTGTACAGTGGTGTTGCAGAGTGAAATCCTATACTGAAAAAAAAGACACAAAGTGCAGGAGTAACTCGGCGGGTCAGGCAGAGAACATGGATAGGTGATGTTTCGGGTTGGGACCCTCCTTCAGACTGAAATCTAATACTGATTGCCTTTTACAGGCCCATCTATGATCTCCAGTTGCACTGACGTTAAGGGAACTGAATAGTAAACTGAGATACAAAGGACGACTGATTCAGTGCAGCTCATAACTCTCTAGGTGACTGCACAGGCATTATGAATTGATGTAAAAACCAGTAGTGTGCCCAAATCTGCCGTCGACATTTACTGGCTCGTCACATTCAGACAAGCTCACTTGTTTCAGATCATTCTCAATCTACACGACCGTTTGCAACCCACCTGATTCGGCCACATCCTTTATCGGCACACCTTGTTCCAGGGCCATGAATCCTAACACGGAGAAAATTGCAAAACCAGCAACAAAGCTGGTGCCACTGTTGAGGCAGCAGAGCATTAAGCAATCCCTGCAAAACAACAACATTTATTTAATGCTCAGAACAGCTTCCAAGTGCAATAAACATCTGTCAGTTCGTCAGAAAGACAGCTCAGGTGATATTCACTGAAAAGAGAAAAAATATCAACCAAAACGTTACAATACTCCGAGGGGTGGAATAAAAGAGCACTGTTTCCATCTCTTCAAAATCAAGATGATAATCTCGGCACGGCGGTGCAGCGGTAGAGTTGCTGCCTTGCAGCCAGATACCCGGGTTCGATCCCGACTACGGGCGCTGTCTGTGCGCAGTTTGCACAATCTAGCTTCCAGCACATAGCAAGTCTAAGTCTGAAGAATGGTCTCAACCCGAAACGTCACCCATTCTTACTCTCCAGAGATGCTGCCTGTCCCGCTGAGTTACTCCAGCATTTTGTGTCTGTTTAAGGAAGAAGAAACTAAGTTGGTGCCAAAATTCTTCATTTTGGCAGAACAGGGGTAACAATCGTGCATTGTTAATCGTCACTGCTTTTGCCCTACTTATTGTGTGAGCTCACTTCTAGTAAAATTATGTGGGACAAACAAGGGAAGTAAAATGGCTAAAGACAGATGATAATTCTTAAAAGGACTGCTAAATTGATGTATCTATTTCCCTGCAAAGCCATCTTCCAAACTTGGTGGAGAACCTATTTACTTTCACATTCGCAATGAGAGTGGGAAACAGAGATTGAGGGATGGAGTAGTCCAACAGACGACTCCTCTGTCTGAAGATCTGTGAAGTGGGGGTGATGTGCATGGGGGGGGGGTGTTACGTTTGGCTCCAAAATCTAGCACCCCGTGGCATGAGGCAGATGCGGAGAATTTCATCTGTCTGAAGAAGGGTCTCGATCCGCATCAGTCTGAAGAAGGGTCTTGATGCAAATCGCCACCCATTCCCTCTCTCCAGAGATGCTGCCTGACCCGCTGAGTTACTCCAGCATTTTGTGTATATCTTCGATTTGAACCAGCATCTGCAGTTTTTTTCTTTCCTGCAGAGAGTTCAGGTTTACAGCTGACTCTACCCACAGCTGTTCCTCTCCATTGAAGTTAATGGAGTCATTGAATCTGTGCCAGGTCTAACCTGAGAGCTGTGCGCAGCCAGTATTGAGCACCGGGGGAAAATATTGCATGCCACCCGCCGGCATCCTGACAACAGACTGAGTCACAGTTGCTGCTATTTCCCTGATGAACTGGAAAATCTGCAGTTAGGGAGACACCATGATATCTCTGCACCTGCCTGGAAAAGCAGCTGAAAGAGCTCAGTATCATTTACTTCGAATGCAGACACATCTGGTCTATACTCCCCATTGATCAGTTCATCCACAGAATACTAATATCAACCAGTAATATTTCCAATGCCAGAGCAATTAGTACAAAGTCTGTTGAAAAACAAGGAACGTACGTGTCCTAAGCTGGACAATCCAGAAACCATATCCCAGTGGATGTCTCTCACAACGGCATATCTGTATTTAGCATAACATCTAATACAGCCCATTGATTTTTAGATTTTTTTAGATTTAGAGATACAGCGCGGAAACAGGCCCTTCAGCCCACCGGGTCCGCTCCGCCCAGCGATCCCCGCACATTAACGCTATCCTACACACACTAGGGACAATTTTTACATTTACCCAGTCAATTAACCTACACACCTGTACGTCTTTGGAGTGTGGGAGAAAACCGAAGATCTCGGAGAAAACCCACGCAGGTCACGGGGAGAACGTACAAACTCCGTACAGAAGAACCTGAGTCTCCAGCGCTGCATTCGCTGTAAGGCAGCAACTCTACCGCTGCGCCACCGTGCCGCTCATTGAGTGAGATAGAGCACCATGGGCCAGTGGAGTCAAGGGAAATGGGGAGAAGGCAGGCACAGGTTACTGATTGTGGATGATCAGCCATGATCACAATGAATGGCGGTGTGGGCTCGTAGGGCCAAATGGCCTCCTCCTGCACCTATTTTCTATGTTTCTATGTTTCTATCTAGCAATCTGCCTTAAGTTGATGAGTTGTGTAGGAAAATAACTGCAGCTGCTGGTACAAATCGAAGGTATCACAAAATGCTGGAGTAACTCAACGGGTCAGGCAGCATCTTCCAGTCTGAAGAAGGGTCTCGACCCGAAACGTCACCCATTCCTTCTCTCCTGAGATGCTGCCTGACCTGCTGAGTTACTCCAGCATTTTGTGACACCTTAAGTTGATGAGTTTCTACCTATGTCCCATTTTGCCCAAAATCATGGAAATTGTAAAAATTATCATAATGCAATAATAGCCTATTTAATTTGCGCCTTTGAAATGACAAAACATTGGAAAGTGCTTCCAGAGAGGAAGCAACAAAGTTCCTTTTACCATTGTCAAATGTGCAACATGGCACAGCCACTGTATGTAGACCCAAGCATAAATTCAAAAGGTCTAGCGCAACCACATTTCATCCCTATTTCTATGTGGATGATAAACTTTTAGTTCCACAGTTACAAAATGATCCAATCTCAAATGGATCCAAGAATACAGTGCATCGGTAGGAATGCCTGTAACAAGATATGTTACCTATTGGACTTCCAAATAATGACAACATTAAAAAAATTAAAGGTTTAATTTAGCTTCGAGATACGACGTGGAAACATACCCTTGGGCCCACTCAGTGCGCGCTGACCAGCAATCCTCACACACTCACGCTATCCTTCACATGCTAGGGTCAATTTACAATTATACCATGCCAATTAACCTACAAACCTGTACGTCTTTGGAGTGTGAGAGGAAACCGAAGATCTCGGAGAAAACCCATGCAGGTCACGGGGAGAACGTACAAACTCCGTACAGTACAGCACCCGTAGTCGGGATCGAACCTGAGTCTCCGGCGCTGCATTCGCTGTAAGGCAGCAGCTCTACCGCTGCGCCATCGTGCCGCCCACATGATATCAACATGAGGACCAAAGTTGTGCCAATGAAAGTCAAAGAACCCACTATGAGACTGAGAAACAAGAATAAAACTGTTAGAGACATCAGCCAAACCTTAGGCTTACCAAAATCAACTGTTTGGAACATGATTAAGAAGAAAGAGAGCACTGGTGAGCTTACCAATCGCAAAGGGACTGGCAGGCCAAGGAAGACCTCCACAGCTGATGACAGAAGAATTCTCTCTATAATTAAGAAAAAGCCCCAAACACCTGTCCGACAGATCAGAAACACTCTTCAGGAGTCAGGTGTGGATTTGTCAATGACCACTGTCCGCAGAAGACTTCATGAACAGAAATACAGAGGCTGCACTGCAAGATGCAAACCAATGGTTAGCCGCAAAAATAGGATGGCCAGGTTACAGTTTGCCAAGAAGTACTTAAAAGAGCAACCACAGTTCTGGAAAAAGGTCTTGTGGACAGATGAGATTAAGATTAACTTATCAGGGTGATGGCAAGAGCAAAGTATGGAGGAGAGAAGGAACTGCCCAAGATCCAAAGCATACCACCTCATCTGTGAAACACGGTGGTGGGGGTGTTATGGCCTGGGCATGTATGGCTGCTGAAGGTACTGGCTCACTTATGTTCATTGATGATACAATTGCTGATGGTAGTAGCGTAATGAATTCTGAAGTGTATAGACACATCCTATCTGCTCGTTCAAACAAATACCTCAAAACTCATTGGCCGGCGGTTCATTCTACAGCAAGACAATGATCCCAAACATACTGCTAAAGCAACAAAGGAGTTTTTCAAAGCTAACAAACGGTCAATTCTTGAGTGACCAAGTCAATCAACTGATCTGAACCCAATTGAACATGCCTTTTATATGCTGAAGAGAAAACAGAAGGGGACTAGCCCCCAAAACAAGCATAAACTAAAGATGGCTGCAATACAGGCCTGGCAGAGCATCACCAGAGAAGACACCCAGCAACTGGTGATGTCCATGAATCGCAGACTTCAAGCAGTCATTGCATGCAAAGGATATGCAACAAAATACTAAACAAGTTACTTTCATTTACATGATATTGCTGTGTCCCAAACATTATGGTGCCCTGAAATGGGGGGACTATGTATAAACACTACTGTAATTTCTACATGGTGAAACCAAAATGTATAAAAATGGCCCTTATTTAAAACTGACAATGTGCACTTTAACCACATGTGATTTTTTTTTCTATTACAAATCCAAAATTGTGGAGTACAGAGACAAATAAATAAATGATGGGTCTTGTCCCTAACATTATGGAGGGCACTGCATCTATCTCTGCCTTAAAAATATCCACTGACTGGCCTCCACAGCCTTCTGTGGCAAATAATTCCAGATTCACCACCCTCTGACTAAAGACATTCCTCCTCATTTCCTTCCTAAAGGAACGTTGTTTAATTCTGAGGCTATGACCTCTGGTCCTAGACTCTCCCACCAGTGGAAACATTATCTCCACATTCACCATATCCAAGCCTTTCACTACTCGGTAAGTTTCAATGAGGTCCCCCCCCCCCTCATCCTTCTGAACCATCCAGCGAGTACAGGCCGAGTGACATCAAACACTCATCGCATGTTAACCCACTCATTCCTGGGATCATTCTTGTAAACATACTCTGGACCCTCTCAGACTTCAAGCAGTCATTGCATGCAAAGGATATGCAACAAAATACTACACATGACTACTTTCATTGACATGACATTGCTGGGTCCCAAACATTATGGTGCCCTGAAATGGGGGGACTACTCCAGAGCCAGCACATCCTTCCTCAAATATGGCGTCCAAAATGGCTCACACTATTCCAAATGTGGCCTGACCAGTGCCTTAAAGCATTACATCCCTGTTCTTGTATTCTAACCCTCTTGAAATAAATGCTAGCATAAATTCCTTTGAAGATGGAACAGAAGAAAAACATAAACACCACAATTTTCAAAAGCATCCATTTGAGGGTCAGTCATTTGCAATCTCTCACATAACTGAGAAGTGGGTTGGACAATGTAAGCTTCAATTGCTGTCGTAGCTCATGGATTATATTTGCAGGGTATTCTCGGGTGCATTGCCAAATTTTTGATTTGATACAGGAACAGCATTAACACCAAAACCACTCAACAAACATTAGGACATCAAACCACCTCTTCTTCCATTAACAGTGAGTGCTTTTGATGTTCAAAGCTAAACATGGGCCCTTCAGCTTGATGACCAACTAACAGTTCTTACTTTTAACCCTATCTATACCATAGCCTTCAACAAATAATTCCATCGCACCTCGATGGAATTGTTCATTCTTTTGTTACTGTTCAACCAAAGTAGATTGATGTTTGTGCTTCACACTAATCATCATCTGATGCTCCAGCTCTTAGTCGAAGGTTGGTTCGAGTCAACTGGAAGACTTTTATTCTCCGTGTTCTTTGTCAGTTCAAAATTCCAGGGGCTGGGAATAACAGAATGATCCCATGGGACAGAAGTCTGCATTTAGGGGCCTCTGTTCTGATAGATTTACCCTGGAAGCTGCTTCAGTGGGCGACCACAAAATGGCAGCTGTCCCTGTAGTGTAGGAACATCCCATAGAGATGTAGGGACATGGGGCACTGGGGCTGGGCATGAGATCTCCTGGGAATTCTGCCAACTTACCTTGTTCTTAACTCCAATGAAAAGTTCAGAGCGGAGAGCTGGCAGGTGCCTGGACCAGACCTCCAGCACAGGGATGGTCTACCCCAGAACAGACTGAGTGCTGTTTGAAGGGCTGGTCTCATGTTGGACAAAGAGCTGAACGTCTTGGGTTGTGCTTTGGCCCCGTGAGGAGGGCCGACATGTGACAGGAGAGTCAGGTGGGAGCCAACGTTACAACTGCAAAGGCTGAGAGAGCCATTGTTGAGAATGGCGCAGAATCAACTGGGGATTTTGAAGGGAATTAGATCAATATTTGTAGGTAAAATATTTTACAGAACTCTGGTGACAGATCTGGGGTATTGAACAGATTTGATTGCTGTACAATGGGTGGCACACTTAACATGCGGTGTAGCCTCCTTCTGTGTTACAGGAATTCAGTCCTACAATTCTAGATAGCTGGAAGTTACTATTTGATATACTTCAACCCTATATATATTTCAACCATTTTCAATCATGTGAGTAATATTGCAAGTTTCGAGTTCACACTAGATATTATCAACCATTCACCAGTACATACACCAGTCTAATATCTACAGCACGGCTGTGGACCGCTAATAAATGTCTTTGTTCAGTGCGTGGGATACTGTGATTACTCACAGGTTTTCACATTTTCTCCCCTTTAATAGACAATGGACAATAGACAATAGGTGCAGGTGTAGGCCATTCAGCCCTTCGAGACAGCACCGCCATTCACCGTGATCATGGCTGATCATGCACAATCAGTACCCCGTTCCTGCCTTCTCCCCATACCCCCTGACTCTGCTATCCTTAAGAGCTCTAACTAACTCTCTCTTGAAAGCATCCAGAGAATTGGCCTCCACTGCCTTCTGAGGCACAGAATTCCACAGTTTCACAACTCTCTGAGTGAAAAAGTTCTTCCTCATCTCCGTTCTAAATGGCCTACCCCTTATCCTTAAACTGTGGCCCCTGGTTCGGGACTCCCCAGACACGGGGAACATGTTTCCTGCCTCTAGCGTTAAGAAAAGCTCGCAACCACTTAGACAAGGCAAGGACTAAAAAAAAGTAAACTAAAACTGTTTTCCTTTGCGATTATAGCAGATGTAAACACAACTTCATTCTCAAAGTCTGATTCACCCATTTATATCACTAATCCTAACTTTTAAAACAAATTACACAATCTCTGTCCTTCTTGAGTTTAGCAGACTGCATTATCAAACTGATTGCGTTGGGAAATTAGAGCGCTTTCTGCCTCTGCCTCACTGTTCTGCATAATCTCCTGTAGTGTGTCCATTTTATTTAAAGAGCCAAAAAGAGTATAATTCTCTTCCCCATTGTCAAACCCCTGTGGAGGACTGTCTTGGTAATCTGTCAACCAAGGGCACGACCTTCAACAAGAGATGTCAGAAGGGTCTCGACGCGAAACGTCACCCATTCCTTCTATCCAGAGATGCTGCCTGCCCCGCTGAGTTACTCCAGCTTTTTGTGCCTGTGCTCTTTAAAAGATACCTTAGCTTCTTCACTGCCACCTTAAGCTAATCCTCCTGCTGTGCTCCATAATTGAAATGTTGAAAATCTGTATCTCTCTGGAATGTGCTAAAAATACCCTACAATCTTAAACTGGTAGGGTATTTTAGTTTAGTTTAGCGACACAGCGCGTAAACAGGCCCTTCAGCCCACTGGGTTCATGCCGACCAGCGATCCCCGCATATTAATGGAATCCCACTACTGGCCACATCTTCCCATCTCCACGCCTTTCGACTTTCTGCAGAGACCGTTCCCTCCGTAACTCCCTGGTCCACACGTCCCTTCCCACCCAAACCACCCCCTCCCCAGGTACTTTCCCCTGCAACCGCAGGAGATGCAACACCTGTCCCTTTACCTCCCCCCTCGACTCCATCCAAGGACCCAAACAGTCTTTCCAGGTGAGGCAGAGGTTCACCTGCACCTCCTCCAACCTCATCTATTGTATCCACTGCTCCAGATGTCAACGTCTCTACATTGGCGAGACCAAGCGCAGGCTTGGCGATCGTTTCGCTCAACACCTCCGCTCAGTACGTCCTAACCAACCTGATCTCCCGGTGGCTGAGCACTTCAACTCCCCCTCCCATTCCCAATCTGACCTTCTTTCCTGGGCCTCCTCTATTGTCAGAGTGATGCCCAGTGCAAATTGGAGGAACAGCACCTCATATTTCGCCTGGGTAGTTTACACCCCAGCGGTATGAACATTGACTTCTCTAACTTCAGATAGTCCCTGCTTTCCCTCCCTATCCCCTCCCCCAGTTTTCCCACTAGCCTTCCTGTCTCCGACGACATCCTATCTGTGTCCCGCCCCCTCCCCTGACATCAGTCTGAAGAAGGGTCTCGACCCGAAACGTCACCCATTCCTTCTCTCCAGAGATGCTGCCTGACCCGCTGAGTTACTCCAGCGTTTTGTGTCTACCCGCATATTAACACTAACGCACACACTCTAGGGCCAATTTTTACATTTACACCAAGCCAATTAACTTACAAACCTGTACATCTTTGGAGAGTGGGAGGAAACCAAAGATCTCAGAGAAAACCCACGCAGGTCACGGGGAGAACGTACAAACTCCGTATGGACAGCACCCGTAGTCGGGATTGAACCCGGATCTCCGGCGCTGCAAGCGCTGTAAGACAGCAACTCTACCGCTGCGCCACATAGTGTATGCAATTCAGTTCATCAATTTGTTTAGGGCTCCAGCTCCTGGATCTCCAGTTAATTTGTCTGATTCTGGCAGTTAGCTATTAGACAATAGGCAATCGATGCAGGAGGAGGCCATTCGGCCCTTCGAGCCAGCACCGCCATTCAATGTGATCATAGCTGATCATTGTCAATCAGTACCCCGTTCCTGCCTTCTCCCCATACCCCCTGACTCCGCTATCCTTAAGAGCTCTATCTAGCTCTCTCTTGAATGCATTCAGAGAATTGGTCTCCACTACCTTCTGAGGCAGAGAATTCCACAGATTCACAACTCTCTGACTGAAAAAGTTTTTCCTCATCTCAGTTCTAAATGGCCTACCCCTTATTCTTAAACTGTGATCCCTGGTTCTGGACTCCCCCAACATTGGGAACATGTTTCCTGCCTCTAACGTGTCCAACCCCTTAATAATCTTATACGTTTCGATAAGATCTCCTCTCATCCTTATAAATTCCAGTGTATACAAGCCTAGCCGTTCCAGTCTTTCAACATACGACAGTCTTGCCATTCCGGGAATTAACCCAGTAAATCTATGCTGCACGCCCTCAATAGCAAGAATATCCTTCCTGTCATATATCCTTTTAGTGATATATAGCAACATCATAATATTATCGGACATTATTAATAACTTCCAGAGCTGATAGGTGAGCTAAAATAAACACCAGTTGATAACCGAAACAAAAACAAGAATGCTGGCATAAATCAGCAGGTCAGGCAACATCTGTGGAGGCAGAAGGAACAAGGTTTTAGCAACACTCTCTCACTGCTTTCTCCTCCTCTCTTCGACGAGAGTTTAGCAACATGCTCTCTCACTGCTCCCCCTCTGTGAAAAAAAACGCTTGGGCAGTTTACACCCCAGCGGTATGAACATTGACTTATCTAACTTCAGATAGTTCCTCTGTCCCTCTCTTCCCCCTCCCCCTTCCCAGTTCTCCCACTGTCTTCCTGTCTTCAACTACATCCTATCTTTGTCCCGCCCCCTCCCCTGACATCAGTCTGAAGAAGGGTCTCGACCCGAAACGTCACCCATTCCTTCTCTCCTGAGATGCTGCCTGACCCGCTGAGTTACTCCGGCATTTTGCGTCTACCTTCGATTTGAACCAGCATCTGTAGTTATTTTGATTATGCTGCTGGCCTTGCCGAGGCAGTACGCACTGCTGGTAAAAGTGGGGGGTCTGTGGAAACGAGTACTTTCTGGCCTTTATGTAGGTTAATGAATATAACAACGATTGAAAAATAGCTAGTGCCTTGAATGTTCAGAAACCCACTTAACGTATTGTCTTACCTGTAGCAGTTGTTGTGATAGGGATTGTAGCTTCCGAGTGCAGTTAGACACCCAAGGCAGATTGCATAAGAGAAGAAAATCTGGGTGCCAGCATCCAGCCAGACCTGGGAATAGAGAGAAACTTGTCAACCATCCTCAGTAATAGGCATTCAATTTCATCACCAGAAAATACTTCCAAGAAAGATGATCACCAGCAATACTACCCGGCTACAATAAGGTATTAAGCTGCAATGGAATGGAAAGCAGCAGAGAGCCGCTGGGCCCCAAAAACACAATGAGTAGGAAGGAAGTGCAGGTGCTGGTTAAAACCAAAGATAGACACAAAAAGCTGGAGTAACTCAGCGGGTCAGACAGCATCTCTGGAGAAAAGGAATAGGCGACGTTTTGGGTCGGAAATGGTATAGGTGATGTTTTGAGTCGGAAATGGAATGGGTGACGTTTTTCGGGTCAAAACGTCTCCTATTCCTTTTCTCCAAAGATGCTGTCTGACCCGCTGAGTTACTCCAGCTTTTTGCGTCTGTCCTCACAAGCGCAGGTTGGGCTATGCAACCCAACAGCCGCCACCACATTCCTGCCCGGACAGACTGGAGGCAGACTCGGGCTGTGTGAGTTTCCACCACATCTGGTGTGTTTCGGGGGAATCTCAGCCAGCAACAAGCTAACGAAGCCCATGAGTTAACATAAACTGAGCATCATTTCCGAGGCAGCAAAGCTGATATCCTATGCACTCATCCACTCCAAAATGTTGCATAACATGATAAATAAAAATAACACCTTCAGATAAAAGACAACAATTAGTAATGGTGCTATTTTATGATGACATAAAACATGTCGAGTTTGCTTCTCTTAGAACTATATATATATATTCCTCATCTTATTTTCCGGCACATCGTTGATATTGTTACGTGACAGATCTATCAACCTCTGATACTGATTTTTCACACATTGATTGCAGTGATTAAACGGTTATAAAGGTGAATAATGCCCTTTGACTCCAGTTGCTCTGAATTACCCCCCTTGTCTAAGCAGATGCTGAGTCGAGAGAAGAGAGCCATGCATTGCACCGGCCACTATTCCATGGACATGAAAAGACTGCTCTACCTACCATGTAAAAATACTGAACTTAAAAAGAAATGTGAACTGAGAAATTATGAATCCAAAAAAGGCAACTCATTCTGTTCATTGCACAGACAATGTGCAATTTGATGTGCCACGCTGCTTTTTAATTGTGTGAGAGGCAAATATCTCCCTGTAATTTTTTTCAGAGATAACGGAATTTTCTTTATGACACCAAAGTGTAAATAATTCTCCAAAATATAATACACAAGTAAGAAAATCATTGTTCTTTTTTGGTCCATGTGACAATAAAACACTCTTGAAACGATGATGATTGTAGCTGTGCTCAAAAGGTGGTACTCCCAAGGTCTCAACAAAGGTGGTACTCCCAAGGTCTCAACAAAGCTACAACCAATCTTTACATGTGTACTTACCCTTAGAGCCCTGTGTTCCTCCAATCTAAACTTTTCATGCTGGGAATAGAGGCCAGGGCTCCAGGATAAGGGGTCAGCCATTCAGGATGATTGAGGAGATGTGAATTCATGCGAACGGCAGTGAATCTTTCAAACTCACAGCCCCACAGAGCAGTGCGTGCAGTCCCTGCAGTTATTCAAGATTCCCTGTGCACTCATATTCTTAAAATTTTAAACATTATGTTTGTTATTTAGAATTTGCTTACAAAGTCAAAAGTTATACATATCTGATGTTCAAATTTAACTATTCGTTAAATCTTGATATTTTCTGTAATACTGTTGTTAGAATTGATTGGGTCTATTATTAAGTTATATATAATCCTACTAAATCTATTCCTCTTTCTTATTTTGTCATCGAGTGTTATTTATATTATTTCCATGCACTGATATCTGTTAATTTATACATGTTATTGCAGAATGTATTCCTGTTAACACTGATATGTCCAACACTATCTGTTTATGTGGCCAGATCCCCTATAACATGATGATTTTGAATTTATGAAGTAATTTAATCTGTACTGTCATTTCCATTCTCCTCTGATCATTCTTCCAGTAGCTCAGCTGTACAGGAAGGTCACAATAACCAGAAGGTCAGTATAGCTGTTACGATGGATAAGGATTATTGTCATTGTTATGGCCTTTATTTGTTGTCCAAAAGTCTGCCGGAATCACATGTGCGTGGAGTACAGTTAAAACTGTTCTATTGTTGACCATTTGAACAGCTTCTAACATTCACGGAATCATAGTCGTAGAGTCATACAGCATGGAAACAGGCCCAACAACCCGATGAGTGCATGCCGACCATTGTATATATCACTGCCATTTCAATATATATATATATATACATACATATATATATATATGTGGCACATCTCACACACACACACACACACATATATATATATATATATATATATGTATATATATATATATGTGACGCGCCATATATATATATATATATATATATATACATATATGTGTGTGTGTGTGTAATTTGTATATGTGTAAATGTGTGTGTATATATATATTATATGTGTATGGGTATATATACAGTATATTATATATATATAATATATATATCACATTTTATATTATATATATACATACATACCCACACACATGTGTGTGTGTGTGTATGTATATATATATATATATATATATATACACACACCATTATATGCACACACACACTATATATATATATATATATATATATATATATATATATATATAAGTCTGAAGAAGGGTCTCGACCCGAAACGTCACCCATTCCTTCTCTCCCGAGATGCTGCCTGACCTGCTGAGTTACTCCAGCATTTTGTGAATAAATCGATTTGTACCAGCATCTGCAGTTATTTTCTTAACCTACATACCTGTACGTCTTTGGAGTGTGGGAGGAAACTGAAGATCTCGGAGAAAACCCACGCAGGTCACAGGGAGAACGTACAAACTCCATACAGACAGCACCCGTACTCGGGATCGAAACCGGGTCTCCGGCGCTGCATTCTCTGTCAGGCAGCAACTCTACCGCTGCGCCACCGTGACCGCCAAATATAAAATTAGTATTCTTCAAATCTTTTAGAATCTATGTAGGATATACTTAAAATCTATTGAGTTAATTACATTATAATCTAAGTGAACAAACTCAAACATTTTATCTGACCAATTTACAAAAGTATTACTTAAAGGTACACTCTGACGTGATGTTGTGATGCATGTACCAATCCAGATATTATTTTAGGATACCACAAATCAAAAGTATGAAATAGCAACACAAGTTCACTCTGGATTCAGGGATCCGATATTCTAGATACTGAAATCCAAATATTAAGTTATCTCCCGAATGGTCGTATAACACTGTGTAACGATTACAATACTCAAAAAAATCTTCAGCATTCCACCACTTTCCTAGATTAGAACAACGCACATTTAATGTTTTCTGATTATCCCCTCACAAGTCCAGTTGATTAATGATGCATGATTTATTGCATCTGAAACTAATTAATAACAATGTCAATATCTCCACTCAACCACCAAACTATCTGTATTGATCTATATTTGCATTATGACTGAATCCAACATTAGTTCTTTGTTCACTCATGAAAATTGATGTGAAAATCGGTTATGTTTTTCTTGGATGAACTTCTAATGATTACCATACTGGGATGTCGGCAGTGCTTACAGCAAATGCCGCTGAGTGACTGGGGGTCCACACAAATTGTGTACATCAAAGCGTACTGACCACAGGTCGTCAGCCTTTGAAGCCATTTTACTCTCCTGCCAAGAAAAGCTTGTGAAATAAACTGACCACACCAAAGTGACCCACTGTAATGTTAAAAATTTGAAGTCCTTCATTTCTTTTTATCTGTCACTGAAAAGGGAAAGATAAAAAGGAATAAAAGAATATAAAGGTAACTTAGAAAAAAATAAGGATATTCATTGTGGTTTCTAAGAAAATTAATCATCAGCTGTAAACTGCAGATTGAACTAAAGGGATGGCACGGTGGCGCAGCGGTAGAGTTGCTGCCTTACAGCGAATGCAGCGCCGGAGACTCAGGTTCGATCCTGACTACAGGTGCCGTCTGTACGGAGTTTGTACGTTCTCCCCGTGACCAGCGTGGGTTTTCTCCGAGATCTTCGGTTTCCTCCCACACTCCAAAGACGTACAGGTATGTAGGTTAATTGGCTTGGCAAATGCAAAAATTGTCCCTAGTGGGTGACGGATAGTGTTAGTATGCAGGGATCGCTGGGCGGCGCGGACCCGGTGGGCCGAAGGGCCTGTTTCTGCACTGTATCTCTAAATCTAAATCTAAATCTAAAAGGATGCCTTCCAGCTGAGATGCAACGCAGGAACAGAAACCCATGGTTTGGCATTGATGGGAACCGTGTAGCTGAGAAAACCCAAAGGTCAGAGGTGGACATAACTCCACGTTAAATTGCTTCGCAGTTGATATCTAATCATTAATATGCATGCTCTGCGGGGAGAAGAGACAGCTGGTGTTGCAGATGTTGGAATCCCAGCGTGCAGCAGCGGTTGGAATTAATTACAGATCACGTGCACACCGCTACCTATTATGCAACAAAACTGAAAGTAATGAAGGCAGACATTGTGGCATTAACTTGAATGCTGCCATTAACCTGTTTACGTTGCCACACTGAGACTTAAATGTCTCTGTTCGTAACACAGCACTGTTATCAAAAGGCATCTTTAATGAAATACATGGATACACGGAGGCATTTCCCTTCTGATAAAGCCACTGTACAAATACAAATTATTGTACAATGCATATTGCTTTGTGACCTTCAACAAGGTATAACTTCCATTGAAGGTTTCAACCCTATGGGAATAGAAATGCTATTTCGCCTTGTTTCACCCTTGGACTTCTCACCTTTAGACTTCTCACCGTGGTAACTCTTTGGAGTCTTCACTGGGTTTGAGAAATGAGTTAATGAATGCTCACACAGAGACTTAAAACTCAAGGAAAGTATTGGGAGTAATACTCAATTCATAGAACATAAAACATAGAATAGTACAGCACAGGAAAGTCTGAAGAAGGGCCTTGCTCGACCCGAAACGTCGCCCATTCCTTCTCTCCAGAGATGCTGCCTGTCCCGTTGAGTTACTCCAGCTTTTTGTGTCTGTCTACAGCACAGGAGCAGGCACTTTGGCCCACATTCGTGGTGAATAGGATGCCTAGGAATAGGATGAACTGATCTCATCTGCTTGCACATGATCCACGTCCCTCTATTCCTATCACTTCCATGTGCCGATCTAGAAGCCTCTTAAACGCCACTATGGTATCAGCCCCCGGCAATGCATTCCAGGCCCCCACCACCCTCTGTGCAAAAGATCGACCAGCGCTGCTCCATTAAACTTTCTCCCGCTACCCCCTCTCGTGTGGGACAATTCCACTCTGCGAAAAAAGCATCTGACAGCATAGTCGACCATTGAGCACCCGTTCACACTAGTTCTATGTTATCCCACTTTCACATCCACTCCCGACACGCTAGGGGTCAGTTTACAGAGGCCGATTAATCCACAAACCCGCACGTCCTTGGGATGTGGGAGAAAACCGGAGCACCCGGAGGAGACCCACGCAATAACTGGGAGAACGTGCTGCAAACAGCTCACGGAGGTCAGGATTGAACTTGGGTCTCTCGCGCTGAGAGGCAGCAGCTCTTCTAGTTGGACAGGGTGCCACAATAAATTCATGAGGAAGCAATATTTCACAATTTTAAGAAATAAGGTTTCTAATATAAGCTCCATAACAATTATACTTTGATATTTGCTTTTATTTTCCAGTTTAGAATGGGAGCATGCTAAATCTGACCGGAAAGAATAGTTTTCTGAAGGGCGGTCACGGTGGCGCAGCGGTAGAGTTGCTGCCTTACAGCGAATGCAGCGCCGGAGACTCAGGTTCGATCCTGACTACGGGCGCTGCCTGTATGGAGTTTGTACGTGTCTCCCCGTGACCTGCGTGGGTTTTCTCCGAGATCTTCGGTTTCCTCCCACACTCCAAAGACGTGCAGGTTTGTAGGTTAATTAGCTGGGCAAATGTACAAATTGCCCCTAGTGGGTGTAGGATAGTGTTAATGTGCGGGGATCGCTGGGCGGCGCGAACCCGGTGGGCCGAAGGGCCTAGTTTCCGCGCTGTATCTCTAAATCTAAAAAAAAATCTAAAAAAAGTTAGGTGTAACATTCTGCTGCTACTTGCCATGGTAACTCAGCTAGAATTGACATCGCCAGATCGAAATAAAACAATGCTTAGTTTATTCAATGTCTCCCCACAGACAGGGGAACAGCACTCTTTTCTTCAAGGAGACTGCGTGTGATTGTTATTCAAGCATGCGCCTAACGCAACAGCAAACAGATCACACCAAGGATCATGAGACAAGAAAACAAATCCCAGGAAGTGGCACTGTCATTCACAGAAAGGTTTGCTCTCTTGACAATAATGCTCTGTTTTGCAATGTACTTATCTTGGTTTGTGTGACTTGATGTCAGACTGACAGCAAAGAAACATTTCTATACTCCATTTATCTCAATGAAAAAAAAGGCACAATGTATAAACAGTAATATACTCGACCAAGTGGACCCGTTGGGCCCAAACCTCTCCTGCAATGGTGCAGCACCCTCTCCTCCCTCCCTTCCCCTCCCCCCTCTAGCTCCCCTCCTCCCTTCCCCTCCCTCCTCCCCCTCCCTCCCCTCCCCCTCCCTCCCCTCTCCCTCTGCCCCTCCCCCTCTCTCCAACCCCACCCCCTTCCTCCCTCCTCCCTTTCCCCTCCCCCCTCCACCACCCCCTGTTCCCCTCCCCCATTAGGAGGACTATGGGCCAAAGGCAGGCAAGTGGGACTAGTGTGGATGGGATATATTGGTCGGTGTGGGCAAGTTAGGCTGAAGGGACTGTTTCCATGGTGTATGACTCTATATGACTCTAAAACACAAAGGCATGGGTGGGGACAAAGCCTAGCAAGTGGGAGGAAGGAACTGCAGATGCTGATTTAAAACGAAAATAGACACAAAATGCTGGAGTAACTCAGCGGGACAGGCAGCATCTCTGGAGAGAAGGAAAGGGTGACGTTTCGGGTCGAGACCCTTCTTCAGACCTCCAGTGACTCCAGCATCTTGTATCTATGCGAGCAAGTGGTAGGTGGATACTGGTGACTGTTTGACTAACAGATGGTTGGAATAAGCCGGCCAATCCATTGCAACCTCCCCTGCTTTGCCTGGTTGTCACCTCTCTTTTCCAGCTTTCTCCCCATTACTTCAGTCTGAAGAGGGGTCCTGATGTGAAACGCCACGTGTCATTCCCTTCCCAGAGGCTGACTCGCTGAGTTCCTCCATCACTTTGTGTTTTGCTCTTTGCGATTGCTAATTGACTTATGGGAGCTGTGCGCATAAAATGGGAGCATACTTTATGGGAAGGGAGGGCCTTCATCAAATTGTTGCGGATGTTGTTAATTCCACCATCAAAGAAAAAAAATATTTTCCTGAAATTGTTACAATATCTGCATCTAGTGACTGGGTTTTGCATTATCGAGGGTATCACAAAATGCTGGAGTAACTCAGCGGGTCAGGCAGCATCTCAGGCGCGAAGGAATGGGTGACGTTTCGGGTCGAGACCCTTCTTCAGTCTGAAGAAGGGTCTCGACCCGAAACGTCACCCATTCCTCTCCTGGGATGCTGCCTGACCTGCTGAAATACTCCAGCACTTTGTGATACCTTCGATTTGTACCACATGGTGACAATAAACTAAATTAAACTATAGTACTTTCATCATAATTACACCATTCGCATCAGAAGGGTCTGGACCCGAAACATCACCCATTCCTTCTCTCCTGAGATGCTGCCTGACCCGCTGAGTTACTCCAGCATTTTGTGTCTACCTTCGATTTGAACCAGTTATTTTCCTACATCATTTGTGTTTGAACACCTTACCTGCCTCCACAGATTGCATTTTATTTAGTTGTTCGCACCCGAGTTGAAATCACCCTGCACAATCAGAATAGGTGCCATCTATGTTCCTAGAATACGTCAACGCTCCCCAGGGGAGAATATCAATTAGATACTTATTGTGTATGAAGGAACTGCAAATGATGGTTTACTTTGAAGATAGACAAAAAAATCCCCCCATCCTAGTTCTCTGACCAGTCTGAATGTCCCCTTGACTAAATGATTATCTTTGTACGCTTCGTTATCACTTTGCCCTCGATAGCAAGGATCTATTCTACATTCTCCTTGAACTTCGTCCCCTTTGACCGTCTCGTTTTCACACCTTGCACATTCTTTATCTCTGGGTCTCCCTCTCTCCTGACTCACAGTCAGAAGAAAGGTCTCGACCCAAAACGTCACCCATTCCTTCTATCCAGAGAGTTACTCCAGCATTTTGTGTCCTTCTTCAATTAGATATTTTTCTTTAGTTCTCAGCAGTATTTTAAAGTATTATTCTGGAAAACAACTAGACACATTGCATAAGCTATTCTGAGTGAATTGGTTCTTAAAAAAACCAAGGAGAGTTTTTCTTAGCTTGATAACGGTAAATGATTACGCGAGTGTTCTCTGCCAATGGTGGTCATCTGGACAGGCAGCATCCCTGGAGAGAAGGGAAAGGAATGGGTGACGTTTCAAGTTATTCCAGCCTTTTGTGTGCTGCCTGTCCCACGAGTTACTCCAGCTTTTTGTGTCTATCTTCGGTTTAAACCAGCATCTGCAGTTCCTTCCTACACAATGTAGTCATCGATCAGCCTATTGGTTGCTTTGTGTGGGGGAAGTGAGCATAATCTGCACCTCCTTCTCTACAATGTGTTTGAAGCAAATAACACTTTCTCTGCCAAAATTGTGTCTCCGTGTCTGACTGTAAGAAACAGAGTGGTTTCCCTTAAAGCCTGATCTATTTGTAAATAGTGTGTGGATGGGTCTATTCATAGAAACATAGAAAATAGGTGCAGGAGGAGGCTATTTGGCCCTTCGAGCCAGCACCGCCATTCATTGTGATCACAGCTGATCATCCATAATCAGTAACCCGTGCCTGCCTTCTCCCCGTATCCCTTGATTCCACTAGCCCCTAGAGCTCTATCTGACTCTCTTTTAAATCCATCCAGTGAATTGGCCTCCACTGCCTTCTGCGGCAGGGAATTCCACAAATTCACAACTCTCTGGGTGAAAACGTTTTTTTCTCATCTTAATTTTAAATGGCCTCCCCTTTATTCTTAGACTGTGTGGCCCCTGGTTCTGGACTCCCCCAACATTGGGAACATTTTTCCTGCATCTAGCTTGTCCAGTCCTTTTATAATTGTATACGTTTCTATCAGATCCCCTCTCATCCTTCTAAATTCCAGTGATTCCCGCTGTATGATGAGTAGTTTATGATCCCTCAGCTTCAGAAAATGTGAAAATGTGTTACATTCTGGGGGGGGGGGGGGGGGGGGGGGGGAGGGGGACAGAGTAGGATGTGAGGTATTAAGAGAGATAGTGTGAACATAGACTAATCAACCGGGGGGAAGTCAAGGAGATGCAGGAGGGGCTACAGAAGATGATAGAAGTAAAGGGGTTTGATGAGAGCATGACTGCCAGAGCGAGATGCTCACATTTTCCAATCAACCCCTAATCCAATTGTGGTTCAAAGTCAACTCATAGCTCCTTTCCTTTCCACTCGCAGTATTTGATGCCCAGGAACGAAGAAGATTGCAAATAGCAGGGTGGCAACTGTTCAGTCCACCACAGGCACTGACCACCCCACCATCGAAGGGATCTACCGGAGTCACTGCCTCAAAAAGGCAGCTCCACACCCAATCCAGCTCCATGCTCCATGTCACTCCTGCCAATGGGCGGCACGGTGGCGCAGCGGTAGAGCTACTGCCTTGCAGCGCCAGACACCCGGGTTCGATCCCGACTATGGGTGCTTGTCTGCACGGAGTTTGTACATCCTCCCCGTGACCTGCGTGGGATTTCTCCAAGAACTTCGGCTTCCTCCTGTACTCAAAAGACGTACAGGTTTGCAGGTTAATTGGCTGGGTGTGAATGTAAAAATTGTCCCCAGTGTGTGCAGGGTAGTGTTAATGTGAGGGAATCGCTGCTCGGCGCGGACCCGGTGGGCCGAAGGGCCTGATTCAGCACTGTGTCTCTAAACTAAACTAAAGGAATATAGATCAAGATAGATAGATGGAAATGTGAAGTTGCTACAGTTTGAATGTAAAAATTACACAGTCAAGGTTTTGAGGTGAAGTTCACTGAATTCCATAATATTTTTAATTATGTTCAGCGCAGCAATAAATCTCCATTCGAAGATTACATACATGAACATATATGTATGTGCCCTTGAAGATAGGATGAACGAAACATCAGCTACCCTTTAATCAAACCTTCAGGGCAGCATGGTGGTGCAGCAGTACTAGTGCAGACTCGGTGGGCCGAAGGGCCTGTTTCCACGCTGTATCTCTAAACTAAACTAAATTAAAACCCCTGTCCCACTTAGGCGATTTTTTGGGCAACTACAGGTAACTAGGCTGTGGCCACACGGTTGCCGGGGTGTCGCCTGTACGGTCGTGAGTCGTCTTCTAAGAGTCGTAGCGTTTTTCTGGTCGCCGCTGGATTTTGAAATGTTAAAAAAATTTCGGCGACTGTTGGTTTGACGCCAATGATCGTAGCTTGACATCTCCTGACGTGGGCGCTGTCGTAGGTTGTCGCCAGGTGACGTAGGTTGTCGCCGGTGCTGACTTTGTTGAATTCCATTGGCGACGACCTACGTCAACCGGCGACAGGTACCGGCGTCAAAACCGGAGGCCAAAATGACGTGAATTGTCTTCAGTTGTCGCCGACACGGTCGTAGCTTGTCGTAGTTTGTCGCGGGTGGACGTAGGTTGCCGTAGGTGCAGTCGTAGGTGGACGTCCTAAGTCGCGACAATTGGGTCGCCGGTCGTCGGTAGCTTGCCGTAGCTTGACGTCGACTAGGTGGTAGGTTGTTGTAGCTTGTCGTAGACATTGTCATGGGAGGGGTCCAGTCGCCGGTTTTTCGACGACCTGTTACGACTATTGTAGTCGCCGGCAGTCGCTTAAAAAAACGCCTATGTGGGAGAAGCCCCTAACACATGAGGGGAGTCTGAAAGATGTAACGTCCAAGTTTAGAGCAGCTTCTTCCCAGGCTACTAAATAATGGCTCATTTTGGGACATATGACATTGAAATACTCTTGGAAGGTATTTATTCACAAAATGCTGGAGTAACTCAGCGGGTCAGGCAGCATCTCAGGAGAGAAGGAATGGGTGACGTTTCGGGTCGAGACCCTTCTTCAGACTGAGTCTGTAGGGTCTCGACCCGAAACGTCACCCATTCCTTCTCTCCAGAGATGCTGCCTGACCCGCTGAGTTACTCCAGCATTTTGTGAATAAATACCTTCGATCTGTACCAGCATCTGCTGTTATTTTCTTAAAATACTCTTGACGCTTCAGTTTCAAGTATTATCGTTGTAACATTTTCAGCCACACAATACTCGATATATTATAGGAAATTTTAATTTTGGAGGCATTAAGTGGGAACTTGCAGAAGAGGTTGATTGAATGAATTTGTTCACACATACAGAGAGATATGCCAAGTGGGAGGCTTTCAAAAGTGAGATAGCAAGAGTACAAGGGCAGCATGTTCCTGTTAGGTGAAGAGCAAGGAAGTGCTTACCAAAGAAAGAGTGCACAAAAACATCACCGGTATAGTTCCAGCAAAGGAGGGTTTGCCACCTGAGAAGACATGGAGTAGTCTAGAGGTGCAGGAAAGAACTGTAGATGCTGGTTTAAATCGAAGATAGACACAAAATGCCGGAGTAACTCAGCGGGACAGGCAGCATCTCTGAAGAGAAGGAAGAAGAAGGGTCTCGACCCAAAACGTCACCCATTCCTTTTCCCCAGAGATGCTGCCCGTCCCGCTGGGTTACTCCAGCATTTTGTGTCTACCTTGGGCGTAGTTCTCCGTGGATTGTCACCTTGTCGTGGTGGAGAAGCTTGTGTGGTCCTGAGATCCTGAGAGCGATGCCGTCTGGAGCTACGCTCCTGGTGGGGTCACCCATGGCGGTGAGGTCGAGGGGGAGGTCCCTGACAAAGAGCAATCCATCCAGGACCTCAACGGTGGAACAGGCGGAGGGTGACGGCTGACATTAGTGGAGCGTCACAACGGCTGGGAAGGCGGATGGATGAAGGCTGCAGTGGGCAGGTGCTGTAGATGGGAAGGTAGACGCTCCCACCCCCACCCCCACCCCCACCCCCACCCCCACCCCCACCCCACCGAGTCTCGGGCAGATGAGGCTCGTCAGCCTGGGAAGGCAGTCCATCTAGGAGAGGGAAAACTCTGATCTAAAACCTCCACTGCCTTGTCCAGTCACGGAAAAGGCTCCAGGAGTAAACCTCAAGAAAAATTATGTTAAATTTTATTTTAGTTGCCTGTGTGTCTTGTTGCTTTTCACTTAGAATGGCTGTATGGTAACTCAAATTTCACTGAACCTTAATTGGTACATGTGACAATAAATTGATCTTGAATCTTGAAATCGTTCAGTTATCCCATAAATGGCATGTAGTAGGTTTACATATCACTAGCTGTGCAATCCTGAAAAATATCCACAAAGAAATGTGCCTACCATCAAGCTGTTATTTGGCAAATCAAAATCAAGGTTCTGGTATTCTTCCAAGGAATTCTGACTCTTTCTGCCTCAAGTCTACTCACAGCTATACATAAGTCGCTCTGTGGAAAAGTACACAGGAATTCCATGGGGAACTGTTGCGAAACTTGGCTTCCAATCCTCAAAGCTTAGTCTGCCACAAGGTTTAGCTGTCATCGAAGAAAATGAGGAAGTCTAAAATGGCCGCACTCATTGCTCCCCAGTGACTTTATCAATACCAATTGGGAAAACTGTTTCTCTGTCTTGATGATGTTGAAATACCATTGTTACTATAGCAACAGTCAAACTTTGCACTGCCTTTCGTTACTCCGCTGTTTCCTTGAAATAATGAAGCAAGTATAAAACGTTACAATCAGCAACTTCATTAATGGGGAGTGAGTTGATCTCTGGACCAAGATCACCAAAATACGATCATTTTTACATATAACCCAATTATCCTGCTACCAAAGTTCTCAAATACCAATATTAACCAAAACAATTAAATGATATGGAGGATAAATGATTGATGTATTTACCATTTGAATTTTTGAACTTTGGAACATTATACTTGCTCTCCATCCCCTCCCCCTTCCCAGTTCTCCCACCTGTCTTACTGTCTCCAACTACATTTTATCTCTGTACTGCCCACTCCCCTGACATCAGGCTGAGGAAATGGCACCCATTTCTTCTGTCCAGAGATGCTGCCTGTCCGTGCGGGGCAGTGCGGTGATTTCACACCTTACCCTTCCATGATCTCTGTGTCTCCCTCTCCCCTGACCCTCAGTCTGAAGAAAGGTCTCGACACGAAATGTCACCCATTCCTTCTCTCCAGAAATGCTGCCTGTCCCGCTGAGTTACTCCAGCATATTGTGTCTATTTTCGATTTAAACCAGCATCTGCAGTTCTTTCCTACACATGGTACATTAAAGCACAGAAACCGTCCCTTTGTCCCATGATGTCTGTGCTAAACATGATGCAATCACATTTTTGAATGATTAATATATATGCATTAACATATTATATATATTAACATATATATTAACATATATGTATATATGTATGAATATGTATTAACATATTAATATGTTAACTTTATCAGCATATTAGCCAAAAAAGGATTAATTTCTGAAGGAAAATAACTGCAGATGCTGGTATAAATTGAAGGTATCACAAAAAGCTGGAGTAAATCAGCGGGTCAGGTAGCATCTCAGGAGAGAAGGAATGGGTGACGTCTCGGGTCGAGACCCAGCTCTCCTGAGATGTTGCCTGACCCGCTGAGTTACTCCAGCTTTTTATGATACCTTCGATTCATTTCTGAAGCTCATTTATTGCACAACATAAATTATTTGCACCACGTACTATAATAATGATTCTTATCATAATTCTGATGTTAAATATTCCGTTGAGTTCGCCTGTTAAAGAAGCTCCAAACTTTGCACCATGCTTCAAAGCTCACGTGGTAAACCAGAGGCCAGGGGTGCTCCTGCATTTCCAAAGTGGTGAAGGAGAGTGTGAGAAATGGTCATGAGTCTCATGCAGTAATCTCTTGATAGACACAAAATGCTGGAGTAACTCGGTGGGACAGGCAGCATCCCCGGAGAGAAGGAATGGGTGACGTTTCGGGTCGAAACCCTTCTTCCGACAGCGTCAGGGGAGAGGGAGACATAGAGATATGGCAGGATAGGGTGTGGAAACGCAGCCCTGCATGGCCCGGTTTTACCTTCTCCCCCAAAATCCATAAGCAGAACTGCCCTGGCAGACCCATTTTTTCTGCCTGCTCCTGTCCCACTGAATTCATTTTCAAATACCTCGACTCCATCCTATCCCCCCTGGTCCAATCCCTCCCGACCTGCCTTGCTCGTACAGTACTCTCTTTCTTGGCTGTCGGGGAATGCAAAATCCTCAGGAAAAGTGGCCATTTTAATGAAAAATCTCATGAAAATGCCTTTCTAAATCGAGAAACGTTTTAAGCCAGCTCAGGAAGACAATGGTGCCTGTCCTTATTCTAAAAGATATGATGCATTTATAGTCCCAATTGAGAATTGGTGATCATTTCCCAATTGCTTTCAGGTGAACTGATTTTTGTTCTTAACCTTGAATCATCATGCAATAAGATTCCATTAATAATGCTGAAATCATAGAAAAAGGTGTTGAATGTCAACCATGCCCAAATGCGCCCACTTACTGACAAATAAATAAAAATGCAACAGAATTGAAACTATTCTAAGGTCGTGGTTGATATATGAGGAACAATTTCATCTAATAACCCGAACAGTTTTTGTTCTTATAGGTAGCTCACAGATGTCCATTGATCGAAAATAGTGCACGAAGTAGAGCATATCGCATATATCGCATTTAATACGATCATCCCAGGCATACTAGTGGACAAGCTGTATAATAACCTGGGTTTTCCCCCATCCATCTGCGCCTGGATAAGAGACTTCCTCACAAACCGCCCACAATCTGTTAAGATCGGCCCCCACAGCTCCTCCACCATTAGGCTTAGCATTGGCTCCCCGCAGGGCTGTGTGCTGAGCCCCCTCCTCTATGCTCTGTACACACACGACTGCACTCCTATTCACCCCTCCAATTCAATCATCAAATTTGCAGACGACACAACTGTGGTCGGTCTGATCACTGGAGGGGATGAGTCTGCGTACAGAGACGAGGTCTGTGCTCTGTCCGGATGGAGCGAGGCAAATAATCTAGCACTAAACACAAGCAAGACAAAAGAAATGGTGCTGGACTTCAGGAAACAAAGAGCGGCTCCCACCCCACTTCATATAAATGGGGAGGAAGTGGAGAGGGTCTCCACCTTCAAGTTCCTAGGGACCACCATCTCCCAGGACCTCTGCTGGACTGCAAATACCAAAGCGGTAGTGAAAAAGTCACAGCAGAGACTGCACTTCTTAAGATTTCTCCGGAAAAACAGACTGAAGGAGAATCTGCTGGTGACCTTCTACCGCTCCACCATCGAGAGCGTACTGGCATACTGCACCACTGTGTGGTATGCTGGCTGCTCGGCTGCAGACCAGAATGCCCTCCAGTAGGTCACCAGGACAGCAGAGAAAATCATTGGCTGTCCACTACCTTCTCTGAAGCGTTCTCTGAACAGGGCCAGAAACATAATCAAGGACTGCACTCATCCAGGACACGAATGAGTCCTGTTGTCTGTTGTCTAAATTACTTAAATTATTGCATGGTATGGGAGGCGCATTCCCAATCTCGTTGTACCCCTGGGTACAATGACAATAAAGATATATTGTATTGTATTGTATTGAATTGTTTGCTCTCCTGCCCTCTGGGAGGCGCTACAGGAGCCTAAGGGCCAGGACAAATCGACTCAAAAACAGTTTCTTTCCCTGGGCCATAAGAACAGTGAACGGAAGCACATGACTTGACTACTCTCATTTTCGTCCCACATTTAAAAAAAAAAGAAACTTTTTTTAGAATTTTAGGTGTAAAACTCATTCATTATTTATTAGGTTTTTAAATTGTTTTTTTATTGATACTGGTATTTGTTGTGTTGGTTCGTATGTCTGTGCAATTGTCTTTGAAAGATATCCACTGTCGCACTGTTATCAGCTGTAGCACTTCTAATTTTGTTGTACCTTGCGTACAATGACAATAAGGGCATATTATTACACGTTTCAATGTGAACTCAGTTCTTGGATTTAAATTTTTTGAATCAAACTCACAGCTAAGTACAGTATTTCGCTTCACTGCAATCAAACATTAAGTACATTTCCAGACAGTACAACACCAAGAAGAGAGAATGGAAATGGGGTAGAAACAGGGAAGAGAAGATAAGCACATTATTGGAATAAACTTCTAATGTTCTTGAACTTGAATAAGATTTGAATAAGATTTATTGGCCAAGTATGTACACATACAGGGAATGTGCCTTGGTGCTCCGCTTGCAAGTAACAACACGAACATACAGTAAACAATTAAGAATTAAGGGGTAGGCCATTTAGAACTGAGATGAGGAAAAACTTTTTCAGTCAGAGAGTTGTGAATCTGTGGAATTCTCTGCCTCAGAAGGCAGTGGAGGCCTATTCTCTGAATGCATTCAAGAGAGAGCTAGATAGAGCTCTTAAGGATAGTGGAGTCAGGGGGTATGGGGAGAAGGCAGGAACGGGTCGAGATGATCAGCCATGATCACATTGAATGGCGGTGCTGGCTCGAAGGTCCGAATGGCCTCCTCCTGCACCTATTGTCTATTGTCTAAACATGAAACATTAAAAATAAAACATTATAGTTTGAACATGTGAATGAAATAAAATACCAGAGCAAAAGGAGGCTACAGACTTTTGGTTATTGAGTAGAGATGATACCAAGTGCTTCTCAACGTTTTTATTTTGTTAAATTCTCCAGCCTATATGCGTTGAGCGATCATACTTAGGGAGAAATGAATGTGGATGCCAGATGAGCAGTAATGTTCTGCTCACAATGGATCTGACCAGGTCACCTGTAAGGGCCGATCCTTGTCAAAGGGTGGCACCTCAATAGAACTGCAATCCTCCAGAACCGTGGGGCATATGAGGCACCACTCACGGACTCAAGAGGTACTGACATTCCCCTGGTCCAGATCCCCTGAGAACAACAGTAATTGACCATGACTGATGGGATCTTCCTCTTCAATGCCAGCGCTCAAATAATCATCTGCATGAACACGTTGAAGTCCACTGGACCTCATGCTCATGACAGACTTCACCTGCTTTATCTTTACTCATTCATGCCCAAATTCCTTCAATGCTCTCTGTAGAAAGGGTGTTTTGTGTGCAAAGTGCAGACGTACCCACAAGGAACTATGGATGTTGAGTGCATCAGGACAAGTATTCATTCTCAAGTATTGGAGTCCACTGGGGAATTTGGAATGGAAGTCGGGACATTCAACTATTCCCATGAATGGTTAACACGAGTGGATGGAGAGTCAGACAGATGAAGAGTCAGGCTGGATGAATTGCTGGGGTCCATTCCCATTAAGCAAAGCTCCGGGCTGGAAGCACTGAGCTGTAACACTCTCCCTTATCTTTCTACTGACGAGCTGCAGATGGAGGGATTGGATGGTGTTTTAAAGCAGCAAAACCTACAGTACTCTCCTCCTCCTCCCCCCCCCCCCCCCCCCCCCCCCTCCCGACAACCTTCATGGTGTTAATTTGTAGACTTTGCGCAAAGATTGAAGCCTTTGACTAGTGGACCACAGATGAGAAAATGGTTGAAGATAATCCTGTTAAGATGGGAAGTATATCAGGGCCAATAAAGGAACAGTTGCTTTCATCCTACACACTTGACAGCATTTTAAAAGGAGTCCATTGCATGAAAGTGACTTATTTTACCCTCCATTTCCAGATTTATTTAGGTTGCTAGGCAGTTGGCTTTCTGTGTTTCTACTTTAGCTGGATATCAACTCTAATGAATAAATTCATTACCAGAAACTGTACGAGTACAGACACCCTTTTGTTCACCCTCTGGCGATTCTCAGTGCCCTTACTTTGAACCCATTTTAAACCCTAATTCACGGGGAAAAGAAAAAAGCGATTTACGAACAAATATATTTGTACAATAGCTGCCCAAATCCCTGAGCTCAGAGAGCACACAATGATCCTTGTGTTTCTGGAGTTCCTCTTTAAAAAAAAGCTTCAGGGAGTAATATCAGCAGCGCCAAGGATGGCTGTGTTTACATGGACACCAAAGAAGTGGACAATAGTTCAGCACTGCTCTCTGGTTATGGTAGGACGATTCAGTCGCCTGATAACAGCTGGGACGAAAATGCCCCTGAATCTGGAGGTGTGGGTTTTCACACTTCTATACCATTTGCCTGATGGGAGAGGGGAGAAGAGGGAATGGCCAGGGTGCGTCTCGTCCTTGATTATGCTGCTGACCTTGCCGAGGAAGCGTGAGGTGTAAACACGTTCACAATTCACTGCAATCTCTTGCGGTCGTGGACGGGGCTGTTCCCAAACCGAGGTGTGATGCATCCCGATAAAGTGCTTTCTATAAGTAGGGTGGACGGTGGCGCAGTGGTAGAGTCGGTGCCTCACTGCGCCAGAGACCCGGGTCCTGGGCTCGATCCTGACTCGGGTGCTGTCTGTACGGAGTTTGTACGTTCTCCCCGTGACGGCGTGGGTTTTCTCCGGGTGCTCTGGTTTCCTCCCACACTCCAAAGACATGTAGGTTTGTAGGTTAATTGGCTTGGTATAAAACATGTGAATTGCCCCTAATGTGCATGTAGAATAGTGTTAGTGTGCGGGGATCGCTGGTCGGCGTGGACTCGGTGGGAAGAAGGGCCTGTTTCCGCGCTGTATCTCTAAACTAAATGAAACTAAACTAAACTACAATTTGTTCCTCAAACTGCGAGCCCCCTCCACCGGCTCTCAAAGGCCACGGTGGGTGTATTACCTCTTTCACTTTGGCCCCTCGTCTAAAGTGAAATAATACACAGTGTTTCTGACAGGCATTTACTAGTGCCACTCACTGGCCTAAAAGCCTCCATACAACATGCACGTAAACTTCCCTAGAAAGTTAGTGTCGATCTATGAATAACACCTTGCTGCTTCAGCACTATTTGCAGCAACGCTGCTCACAGTTTCCAATGCATTACTGTGATTTTCCTCTCCTTGGAAGTCGCTAGAGTTGGAATTGGAGTCATTACCTCAATACCATCTGACCTCCCCGGGTCTGAGGTAGAAATTGAGAGAAACTAAACCAAACACAGGCTCGGCGATCGCTTCGCTCAACACCTTCGCTCAGTCTGCCTTAACCAACCTGATCTCCCGGTGGCTGAGCACTTCAACTCCCCCTCCCACTACCAGTCTGACCTTTCTGTCATAGGCCTCCTCCAGTGCCATAGTGAGGCCCACCAGAAATTGGAGGAACAGCACCTCATATTTCGCCTGGGCAGCTTGCAGCCCAGCGGTATGAACATTGACGTCTCCAACTTTAGATAGTTCCTCTGTCCCTCTCTTCCCCTCCCCTTCCCAGTTCTCCCTCTGTCTCCCTGTCTCCACCTATATCCTTCCGTTGTCCCGCCCCCCTGACATCAGTCTGAAGAAGGGTCTCGACCTGAAACGTCACCATTCCTTCTCTCCTGAGATGCTGCCTGACCTGCTGAGTTACTCCAGCATTTTGTGAATAAATACCTTCTATGTTTAGTTTAGATTAGAGACACAGCATGGAAACAGGTTCTTCGGCCTACCGGGTCAGCGCCGACCAGTGGTCACCCTGTGCACGAGCACTATTCTACACACACGGGACAATTTACAATTTTACCAAACCTAATTAACCGACAAACCTGTATGTCTTTGGTGGGAGGAAACCGGAGCACCCGGAGAAAACCCATGCGGTCACAGGGAGAACGTACAAGCTCCGTACAGACAGCACCCGTAGTCGGGATAGAACCTGGGTCCCTGGTGCTGTAAGGCAGCAAATCTACCACTGCACCACCGTGCCTCCCTGTGAGTGGCTTTTCACTTATGCCACCACAAATCTGCTGGCTTTGTTTAGTATGTAAGTAGAGTATATTAATGCACAACACCATCAATAAACTTCTACTTATTAATTGTTTATTATTGGTATTTTATTGTGGCACAACATAAATTATTTCAGAAGAATCCCAACACATGCTGTCACTTGCCCAGTCCCTCCACAGATGCTGCCTGACCCATTGAGTTCTTGCACTTTGTGTTGTGCATCAAACACGTAACGTTCTTTTGGTAAAAGCTAGGCAAAGCCATCTTAAAACTAATAGGTCAAGTGAAAGCATTTTCTTACCCGAATCATTTCTTTGCCAATCCGACATCCCCCAGCAAGTGAGTCAGATGACTCTATTATATCTAAACAATTTATCCGATATTCATTCTGATCAGGGTGTGCAGGGGATGTGGGGAGAGGAACGGTGGAAATAATGGGATGTGTGGTGAGGAGAGGAGGAGAGGAGAGGAGGTGATGAGGAGGAAGAGAGGAGGTGAGGTGAGGTGAGGGGGGAGCAGGAGGCCATGTCAATTGCTAATGATCATCTAAGCCTCACCTAAAGCAGTTCTCAGCCAGGCTAATAAAGTGTCCGAGCTGTCCATTTTCTCCAGAGATGCTGCCTGACCCACTGAGTTAATCCAGCATTTTGTGTCTGTCTCTAACAAAGAGACTTGCTGCACACCCGGTCATTTATACGTCAGGCTCCAGTTCCACTGCAGGAGCCCTGATTGGGATAGGAACGGATGAATGGGCGGAGGAAATACCAGGTGCACTCTGCCCGTTTGTAACACCAAACTAACAGTCCTTCAAAAGGTTGAAGAGACTCACTTTTGGTTTCCTTTACTCTCTCTCTGCAGTCAAGATCGGAGAGCTAGACAATTTCTCACTCCTGTTGTGTGGAGCCAGCTTTGGCCATCAACCTATGGCCACGTACTTATCGAAACTGAAAATCAATCCCATTTCTCCATTCTGCAGGCTCACCGTACTCGGTTGAAATATTTATCATAGTCCTTCAACTGAAGAGGCAGCGCGGGTATAATTGAATGTTACAGTGCCTCTTCATGGAGCTAGAAATGAGTCTGTGCTATGAGTGGGTTGTGAATCCAACAGCAACCAGTGTTAGAGCAAGGTCAGCCTTCCAGTATCATCATAGCGCAGTCAAAATTGAGAAGACACAGTAATTAACCAACGACTGTTCACATGAAACATTTATTCCACTGAACCTTAGAAAGACAGAGAAGGAAATGTTCGCACAATAACTTGAAAATCCTTCGAGCTGTATCACTAAATTCCCCCCAAAAATCTCCAAATCATAAGATGGCATTCAGTTGATTTGAAAATCTAACACCTCTTTGAAGAACCCTCAGACTATCCTTGATCGGACTTTGCTGGCTTTACCTTGCACTAAAACTCAAGACTGGTTTCAATAGGGACAGTGGTGGTAAATCCTCAAATGAAAATCTGATGTTTTTCTTTTGAAGACAAGAATTCAACAAAAGAAAGGATGTTTCGAAACACAAATGTGAACACAGGCTTCGAGTAAGAAGTGAGAGAAAAGTGGTTGGGGAAATATGCGCTTTGCTGGCTTTTCCTTGGACTAAACGTTATCATGCCTCAATCCACTGTAAATGGATCGATTGTAATCATGTATTGTCTTTCTGCTGCAACAAAAGCTTTTCACTGTACCTCGGTACACGTGACAATAAACTAAAGGACTAAGGAATAAACTAAGGAACTAAGAAATCAATCTTCATTCTGAAGGACGGGTGATTTTTAATGGTTTTTCTTACAGTAAAAACATAAGTTCCTGTTCTACTGGAACCCCTTGATTCCTGAGCATTCACATGCAGTGCACTTATTCCAAGTGCCATCACCGTGGCAATTTGGAATTTAATTTAAGCATTTAACTCCAAAACCCTGTAAATGCGATTACTAATTGCGATCTTATGATTGCCTTCTTATTAATTGCTTTTCTTCTCTGAACACATTCTGGTTGTTTATTCAGAACACTGTACAAAACGATGTTGTCACAAAAATGTCAAATCCTGAAAGCATGATTCAGATTAAGAGCACTAATGATTTTTGCAGCCACCACTAAGGGAAACTTGAATCAACACGGAAAAAAACACTTCAGTTAAATGCAGCCTCATTTTCCTGGAAAACCTTGTCTGGAGTAGGATTTTGCATTGCTTTCAATGGATGCGAGGGAAAATTGCAAACATTGATACTTTCTATAGACGGGGAAATTTGGAGAACAATATGTTCATAAGGTCATAAGTAATAGGAGCGGAATTAGGCCATTCGGCCTATCAAGTCTACTCCGCCATTCAATCATGGCTGATCGTTCTCTCCCTCCTCACCCCATTCTCCTGCCTTCTCCCCATATCCCCTGATACCTGTACTAATCAAGAATCTCTGCCATAAAAAATATCCATTGGCGGCCTCCACAGCCTTCAGTTGCAAAGAATTCCACAGATTCACCACCCTCTGACTAATAAAATTCCTCCTCATTGCCTTCCTAAAGGAACGTCCTTTAATTCTGAGGCTATGCCCTCTAGTCCTAGACTCTCCCACCAGTGGAAACATCCTCTCCACATCCACTCTATCCAAGCCTCTCACTATTCGGTAAGTTTCAATGAGGTTGCCCCCTCGTGCTTTTTGTCTTTTGTAGTAAATTGTTACAATAATATAGAAACTCATGGTATACAATTTCTTCCTCTGTCCTGCGATATAATATTTGCACATTGAACTCTACTTGTGAAACTTGATCAACTGAATTCACTGGAACGACATTTTCAGAGAAGTGTAATGTGCATATATTATTAAGTTGCATGTTGACTACACCCAGCCAATGATACACTGCTACTCCAAGATTCTTTCACTAATTCCGAGAAGCTCTTTGCATTCAAGAGTACATATATGGGGGTGAAATCCCCTTTGTGAATATAAGACTGATGAATGCCTATTTTATTGCATAATTAGACACCAATGAACAACATTTTGCCATCTTACAAAGTCAAACAATTAGGTCAACCAAACTTTAATCATGGAAATAAAAATCACAAACTCTCCTTTTTTATAAATGAAAGTAAATTTCATCTAATTATCATCGGCGTTAGTCTAATGTGTATTCATTACTGTAAATCTAGTGGAATATTTTAGAGAAAGAAGGTAAAGTTATGTAATATATTTTGACACACAGTTAATTGCAGTTCCTGTAACAGCAACTTCAGCACATTGCTAAAATAAAACTCCACTGCTTAATTTAAACATCTTTGCTATTAAAATCAAGTCTTTGTCTATTTTTAGGTGAAGGCGATTTGTGTGCCTTTAATGAACAGTGGAATCATGTCTGAAGAAGGGTCTCGACCCGAAACGTCACACATCCCTTCTCTCCAGAGATGCTGCCTGTCCTGCTGAGTTACTCCAGCATTTTGTGTCTATCTTCAGTGGACCTGGTGCAAAGGTCGTAGAGTTCAGAAGTCCTATCTTCTGACTGCCCTTTCACAACACTGTCATTGCCCCCTCCCCACTTTTCATTCATATCTTAGACTTTTTATTGGAAATGGACTGTGTGTTCCCCATCCTCACAATTTTAATGGATGACCTGAACCAGGAGTTAGAGGTTGTGCCATCCATGGCTGGGTAAATGCCATGCGTTAAATGACAACATTGGCGCCTGCCATTATAAACTTAAGCCAAGGGTAAGGTGTGAAAACGAGACATCAAAAGAGATGCAGTTCAAGGAAAATGTCTTTGGTTAAACTAAAGAGTTTGGGCTTTTTTGCACTAGTTTGGGATTATTGATTTATTGAGCTTTTGTTTATTATTTATTATCTATGTTATGATGTAATAATAATAATAATAATGCATTACATTTATATTGCGCTTTTCTAAACACTCAAAGACGCTTTACAAGGTTTACTAAAACATAAAAGAAAATAAATAATGCTGCTGCAAGTAAGAATTCCATTGTTCCATTGTCAGTACATATGGCAATTAAACACCTTTGACTCATTACTGTACGCATATTGTTTACTCAATTAACTTCATGTGAACACAGAATCCCGTTGCACCCAAGTGTACAGTGTATGACAATACAGTAATCTGGCAGTTAGCTGAAGAAATTCCCCTTTGTGTTGGTTAGGTTAGTTTAGTTTAGTTTAGTTTAGAGATACAGCGTGGAAACAGGCCTTTCAGCCCATTGAGTCTGCACTGACCAGCGAACCCCGAACATTAACACCATCCTACACACACGAGGGACAATTTACATTTATACCAAGCCAATTAACCGACAAGCCACTACGTCTTTGGAGTGTGGGAGGAAACCGAAGATCTTGCGGAAAACCCACTCAGATCACGGGATCGAACCCGGGTCTCTGGCGCTGTAAGCGCTGTAAGGCAGCAGCTCTACAGGCTGCGCCGCCGTGCAGCAGCATGTCGTAGCAAGTCACAGTGTAAATGTGGACTAACTATGGAGCGAGCACATTAGGTTTAGATTTAGATTTAGAGATACAGCGCGGAAACAGGCCCTATGGCCCACCGGGTCTGCGCCGCCCAGCGATCCCCACACACTAACACTATCCTACACCCACTAGGGACAATTTTTACATTTGCCCAGTCAATTAACCTACATACCTGTACGTCTTTGGAGTGTGGGAGGAAACCGAAGATCTCGGAGAAAACCCACGCAGGTCACGGGGAGAACGTACAGACTCCGTACAGACGGCGCCCGTAGTCAGGATCGAACCGGAGTCTCCGGCGCTGCATTCGCTGTAAGGCAGCAACTCTACCGCTGCGCCACCATGCCGCCTTAGCTGATGCTGAGGCATAGATCAGTGAAGCTGTTTGGAGAAAGCAGTTTCACCTTACCATACAGTCCATGGGTTCAGATGAAGCTTGGGATGCCCAATTTTAAAAACCACACTCACTCCAACGCCTCCTTACAAGTAAACGCGCCTCTAAATAATCAAGACACGGATTTCTCTAACTGCGTTGGGTATCATTTTCACTGGCAAACATGAACCTGACAATTAATAAGTTGAAGATGACCTCAATTGAGGAGGAGATTCAAGGTAAGTACAGGAAATTATGACATCAATCATCTGCAATGCCACAGGGCTGAAACAAGGAAGAAACAATGCTTCACATCTAACATAGAGGCTAGCCTAGTGGCACAGATTTAGTGCTGCTGCCTAACAGCCCCAGCACCCAGGTGCAACGATGATCATAGGTAACCTGTCTGTGCACTGAATCTGCACAAGATCAATAAGTCATAAATGATAGGAGAAGATTAGGCCATTCAGCCCATCAAGTCTACTCTGCCATTCAATCGTGGCTGATCTATCTTTCCCTCCTAACCCCATTCGCCTGCCATCTCCCCATAACCCCTGACACCCGTACTAATCAAAAATCTACTCATCTCTGCATTAAAAATATCCATTGGCTTTGCCTCCACAACCTTCTGTGGCAATGAATTCCACAGATTCGCCACCCTCTGACTAACGAAATTCCTCCTCATCTCCTTCCGAAAGGAACGTCCTTTAATTCTGAGGCTATGACCTCTAGTCCTAGACTCTCCCACTAGCGGAAACATCCTCTCCACATCCACTCTATCCAAGCCTTTCACTATTCGGTGCATTTCAATGAGGTCCCCCCTCATTCTTCTAAACTCCAGTGAGTATAGGCCCAGTGCCGTCAAATGCATGGTTTCTCCTGCGTGCGTGAATGCGCTGGCAGGTTAATAAGCCATTTTACATTATCCTCCAGTTCAGGTTACTAGCAAGAAGAATCAGAAGGAATTTGCTGAGTATGTGTATGGGAGAGAATATGTTGCAGGGGTACAGAGAAAATGGGCAAGGGCAGGGCCGTCTTAATGCATGGGCCTGATGGGCACTTGCCCGGGGCCCCACGAGCATAGGGGCCCCATGCTGATCTGTGTATGTTAAGTGACTTGCAATAAATAAATACTACTTTAAAAATGTAGGTTCAATAAGTGCTTTTTTCGCAACATTTTCGGTCACTAAGTGCTTCTCACAGCGATCTGTAAGTGCTTTTCACAACAATGTAGCACCCTAAGTCCATCGCTAAGTGCTTTTCGGTAAGTGCTTTTCGCCGGCACGACAGGGGGGGGGGGTGCTGGTAGGGAAAGGGAGGTGGGGGAGAGTAACGGTAGGGGCCCCAGTACACTGCTTTGCCCGGGGGCCCATAATGCTGTAAAAACGGCCCTGGGCAAGGGACAATGAGACTGATGGGACAGGCAGGGAGAAAATGGACTGAATGGTCCCATTCTGTGTCGACTTAAGATGGTTTTGTTCACTCATTTTGTTAAAAGTGATGTCAGCACACACAGTCACATTAATTAGCACATTAATTGTTCAATTATGTACACATTATTTAATGTTAAAAAGTAATGATAAATGTTCACATTGAGCATCGACATCTGTTTTCTTGGCCAAAATAACGTCTTAAAATAGCTGCAGCCATCATGTGGACATTGAAAGGGTCCTTTCGTTTCCCTGATATAAACTGGATCATATTCAAATATTTTGAAGTGCGTCCAGGAAACCTTTTGCGGAAGCATCACAACACTGGAGTTGAAAAGATCCAATCTATACTAGACGTACAAACTCTGTAGAGACCGCATTCGTAGTCAGGATCAGACCCAGGTCTCTGGCGCTGTGAGGCAGCAACTCTACCGCTGTGCCACCGTGCTGCCACTAAGATTTGAATAAAGGGTTGTGTTTTGTTCATCCTATCTACAAGGGGCATTGACCTCCCACATACATCTATGTCCATGTACGTAATAATCAAATGGAGATATATTACAGCAATATAATTAAACATAATTAAAAATATTATAGAATTCAGTGAACTTCACCTCAAAACCTTGACTGTGTAATTTTTACATTCAAACTGTCACAACTTCACACGTCTATCTATCTATCTATCTATCTATCTATCTATCTATCTATCTATCTATCTATCTATCTATCTATCTATCTATCTATCTATCTATCTATCTATCTATCTATCTATCTATCTAGATCTATAGTTATCTAGATCTAGATCTATCTAGATCTAGATCCATCTAGATTCATTTATATCCATCCAGCTCTGTCTCTATAACAGATATAAAAAGCTGGAGTAACTCAGCGGGACAGGCAACATCTCTGGAGAGAAGGAATGCGTGACGTTTTGGGTCGAGACCCTTAGGTGGCCCAGAGATGCTGCCTGTCCCGCTGAGTTACTCCAGCTTTTTGTGTCTATCCTCTGCTTAAACCAGCATCTGCAGTTCCTTCCTACATGTATCTATCCATATCTATCTATTTGTCTGTATATCTATCACGTTACACTACATTGCATTACATTAATTTTTTTAATTTTTTTATAATAACTTCCTAAAAATATTTTAATGCTTGGTCAGATCAGAAAATGCTGTATCAGGCTCCTTGAATGACTAAATGGTATCTTTGTAAGATCAAAATCTTCCAATTTAATTTTTTTCATCTGCCATGGACCAAATATAAAAATGTGTCAAGAGTGCAGCTCAAGTCATTCAACTGGAAGGCACTTTAATGAAAACAAGCAGAGTTCAATGCTGGCTTTAAGCAAGACGTGTTTAAACACATCAAGCTGCCTTATAAGCACTGGCCAACACCAAGGGCAGCATTAGAGCTACTGCCTCACAGCGCCAGAGACCTGCGTTCGATCCCGACTACGGTGGCTGTCTGTACGGAGTTTGTACGTTCTCCCTGTGACCTACGTGCATTTTCTCCGAGATCTTCGGTTTCCTCCCACACTCCAAAGACGTACAGGTTTGTAGGTGAATTGGCTGGCTGTAAATGTTAAATTGTCCCTAGCGTGCGTAGGGTAGGGTCAATGTGCGGGGATCATTGGTCGGTGCGGACTCGGCGGGCTCTGTATCTCTAAATGAAACTAAACAAAACATGGGCAGATCTCAGACCTTACTCGGGAAATGCGTCTGATTGTCACAAGATGTCCATTTAAATACCACAGGAGTTGGAGATTACAAAACAAAAATAAAAGCTTCATTTTTGGTATTTTAGAAACTGATAATCTGGAAGCATCTCAGGACAATTTTCTGCAGTTAAAAATGTCTGCATTATACCCAGAAATCTAGCTAAATTCTAAATTCAGCTCCTTTCACGCCTGACCTTCATTCAGACCATGGAATGACGCAGGAATGGCTGCCTGGTTCATAATCATTTCGAAAAATGAATGCACACTCAGTCTTGGCAGATGCCAAGATAAACATCTTGTTTCCAAACTATCTTTGTACTAAATAGAATTTGACTTGGCGCAGCTTTAGAAGTGGATCAGAATAGTTCATTTTCTCAGCCTTGTGCTAGGGGCTGCTCACAGTTCATACATTTATTTCCATCGCAGTGGCAGGGGCATGTGCACGTGGGAACACACCAGGACTCACACACACACACCCTGCCCGCAATAATCATCTAAAAAGAAGCAGAACATCAGCATAAACCTTGCTAAGGTGTGACACCCTCAACTCGGCAGTCACGGTGGCGCAGCGGTAGAGTCGCTGCCTTACAGCGAATGCAGCGCCGGAGACCCGGGTTCGATCCCGACTACGGGTGTTGTCTGTACGGAGTTTGTACGCTCTCCCCGTGACTTTTCTCCAAGATCTTCGATTTCCTCCCACACTCCAAAGACGTACAGGTTTGTAGTTTAATTGGCTTGGTAAATGTAAAAATTGTCCCTAGTGGGCGTGGAATAGCGTTAATGTGCGGGGATCGCTGGTCGGCGCCGACCCGGTGGGCCGAAAGGGCCTGTTTCCGCGCTGTATCTCCAAAATAAACTAAACTAAACTCTTTTCTCAAGATATACAGCCTGCCGTTAGCCTTCATGATTAGTCTTGGTATTTTCCAATCACAGTGTTTAAGAGAGGACCTCCATGGCTTTTAGCTTGGCACCTGGGGATTGCATTCTGTTCTATTCTTTATAGTCAAGTCAAGTCAAGTCAATTTTATTTGTATAGCACATTTAAAAACAACCCACGTTGGCCAAAGTGCTGTACATCAGTCCAGGTTATAGTTTCCCAGTGGGTGACTTCGCTTTGTTTTATGTGTAGGAAGGAATTGCAGATGCGGGTTTACACCGAAGATGGACACAAAATGATAGAGTAACTCAGCGGGACAGGCAGCGTTTCTAAATAGAAGGAATGGGTGACGTTTTGAGTCAAGACCCTGCTTCAGACCTTCTGAAGAAGGGTCTCGACCTGAAACGTCACCCATTCCTTCTATCCAGAGATGCTGCCTGTCCCGCTGAGTTACTCCAGCATTTTTGTGTCTATTTGTTTTACTTTGAAATCCATATTTTTACCATTCTATTAATCCAATAATATATCCTTCCAATTGAACTAGGTTTGACTGCCTCCTGTCTTGGTGTAATTTTAAAATCCACACACAAATGCCAGTGTCAGGTCACAAAGGTGACCTTTAACACAGCAAACAGAGACTGGATCAGAAACTGAGTCAGCCGTTTGAGTCAATGAACTGTGTAGGAAGGAACTGCAGATGCTGGTTTCAACCGAAGACAGACACAAAATGCTGGAGTAACTCAGCGGGACGGGCAGCATCTCTGGAGAGAGGGAATGTGCGACGTTTCGGGTCGAGACCCTTCAGGGCATTCCTTCGTATACAAACAGCAATATCATTTTGTTTTGCTGCAAAATGGGGGGTTAATATTTTCCGTAGTTAATTATTAATATGCTTCGCACAACTGAAATGTCAGGAAAATAGTAATATGGAGAAGTTGCCTGTTGCCTGTTAAGACTGATTCTGAATTAAAATGGGTAGCTCCCTCCAAGGTGGTTGAAAACAAAGGGTTCACTTTTTGACAAATATTATTAGCCAGTCTATACTGTCGGATGTCAAAGCTTTAGTCCACCAACTTGCAACCTAAGCCGTTATTTTTTTGAGTGGCATATACAATACTTGTTGATAATTCAACGCTCAATTTCAGTGAATTTTTCCCCCTAAAAGGATGCAATTTACCAAATGCCAGGTGGATTTCCCGAGACACTACCCATTTGTGCTCCCTGCAGAGGTGACTGGAGCAAGGTCGGGCTGTAAATTGCTGGTACCTTCGCCTTTGTCAAACTTAGGTATTATGTTATAACGTCACGTCAGGACATTTCATAAGGGAATTGTTTTTAAAGGTAATAGGGACCATGTCATAGATCCGATGTGTAGGAAGGAACTGCAGATGCTGGTTTAAACCGAAGATAGACACAGGAAGCTGGAGTAACTCGGCGGGACTTCTGGTCTGAAGAAGGGTCTCGACCCGAAACGTCACCCATTCCTTCTCTCCAGAGATGCTGCCTGACCCGCTGAGTTACACCAGCTTTTTGTGTCTATCTTCATGTCATAGGTCAAGGCAGGGACATTGTGCCTCTTCTTTCTGCTGTTCCTTCCCCATTTCCCAGTGCATATTTAACACCTTGTGTATTCATTCACAAAATGCTGGAGTAACTCAGCAGGTCAGGCAGCATCTCGGGAGAGAAGGAATGGGTGACGTTTCGGGTCGAGACCCTTCTTCAGACTGAAGGGTCTCGACCCGAAACGTCACCCATTCCTTCTCTCCCGAGATGCTGCCTGACCTGCTGAGTTACTCCAGCATTTTGTGAATAAATACCTTCGATTTGTACCAGCATCTGCAGTTATTTTCTTATAACCCCTTGTGTAAATGTGTGCCAAAATATTTCTACACTTCTGTTTGAAACCCCCTGCTCGATTTTAATGGAGTATTCTTCCAATTTAGCTATTCTCAGACAACTACCATTCCCTGTCTTTATATGCCTGAACGTATTACTGAACAGAACTTTTCTCGACTGAGAACATTAACTCGCAAACACATCCATTCTCTTGGAGGAACAGCACCCCATATTTCGCTTGGGCAGCTTTCAACTCAGCGGTTATGAATATTGATTTCTCTAACTTCAAGTGACCCTTGCTTTCACACTCTCTCCATCCCTCCCCCACTCTGGTTCTACGACTGGTTTCACTGTCCGTCTGATTAATTTTACAAATTGTATGCCTCCTTGTCACATTCCCCTCAGCCAACAATGAACCAATCTGCATTTCATTAGCATCGTCTGCTTTGATCTGTCGTTTTCACACCCTACCCCTCCGTATCTCTGGTCTCACTCTCTCTCCTGGCTTTCAGTCTCAAGAAGGGTGTTGACTCGATATGTCAGCCGTTCCCTTCTCTCCTGAGATGCTGCCTGTCCCTCTGCGTTACTCCAGCGTTTTGTGCCTACCCTTGGTGTAAACCAGCATCTGCAGTTCCTTCTTCCTACACAAATCAATTCTCTAGATTGTTTCTGCTGCTGCCTCCTTCCCCCATCAGTTATCTGTGAGCAACTTGAGAGATGATCCCCTCTCGACTCTCATAACTGCTTTACCCAGATGTGCTGGTTCAATCATATGTCCAAGTCATCTCTGGAAATAATTTTAAATGGCTGTGAAATTATTATGCAATATTTCTTCTAAATGGAACAAACTGTTCTCAGTCCTTTGCGCACAGCACCACACTACATTTTTCTAGAGTGATAAAATCTCTTAACCATAATCAACTCCTGTTCGGACAAAATCACACGCTTACTCTCCTCTTCTAAAGACCCTTGTTCACTGTGCCAAATTTGCAAAAAAAGGTCCAACAGTCCTATTTTTCATCCATGTACCACTATCGCTTGTTCATAGCCAACTTTTCCATCGTTCCTTGTTACCTTATTTAGCAATTTCAAATGCATATTCATTCATTCAAAACCAAGTGCTTCAATAAATGTGCGGTAAGTTTGAGTGCAACAGCTGGAAGTCAAATGTCTCCACAGATGTTACATGTTTCACCCAAAGCTGCTGGATACGAAGCAGCTTCAAGCTATGTTGCAAGGAATGCCCTCACCTATAAACTAAGGATGACAACATTTCTTTATGTACGCAAGCAGCAAACTTCATTCTTAGTTGTTTTTCCTTCTCTACTGGGACTTTTGAACAAATTGGGAAATTTAGTTAACTTAGGCAACAACCTTGCCAAAACCTTCATCTGGAAGAATCTAAACTCTTGCAGATTTGTAGCCAAGGTTGAGAACATGTTGCAATCAGAAATAATGGGTGGAGCCGTCAGTGATGGCAGCCTCGCCAACGGTCTGCCTGTCTTTTCGTCTTTTTTGTTATTTTTAGTGTGGTTTAAAAAGTTTGTGTTAATGTTCTCTGGTTTGTTTTATGTGGGGGGTGGGGAAGGGGGTTGGGGGGAAACTTTTTTCAATCTCTTGCCTTGCCGGAGACGTGATTGTTTTCCGGATCGTATCTCCGGTCGCTCTGTGGCCTAACATCACGGAGCTGGCGGCCTTGCTCAAGGCTGACTTTAAGCCTCACCGTGGGGCCGTGGACTTACCATTGGAGCCTGCGATCCCTTGCCTGGGATTAACGCTCCAACCGCAGCCTGCAGATTCCAACATCGAGGAGCTAGCAGTCTCGGGTAGAGACCGATGTCAGGAAGCTCCAAAGTCGTACAAGGTTCGACCAGCCTCGACCCAGGGTCCGATCTCCCGCTGTGGGGCAGCTGAGACTCCCCCCCATGCGGGAGCTTGATCGCCCTGACACGGAGGGCCCGACCGCCAGCTACGGGAGCCAATATATCGTCACGTGAACGGAAGGCTCGAGACCCCCGATGGCGGGAGGGCACAAAGAAGGGAAGAGATTGAACTTTTTTTTCGCCTTCCATCACAGTGCAGAACGTGGAGGAATCACTGTCGTGGATGCTCATGTTAAAATCAGGGCCGGATTAAGCGAATGCGGGGCCTGTAGCTAGGGTTGTCAACTTCCTCACTCCCAAATAGGGGACAAGGTGACGTCACCGCCCCGCGCCCCACGTGACCTCACCCAGCCAGCGGCCACGTGCTCCCACTCCACCAATGGCGGCCGCCCGGGCCGGGAGGCGGGTCGCTACACAACCTCCGTCAGGTGGCGCCCAGGCCCTCCGACCCTACACTGTCCGGAAGGTAGGCACAGATTTTAACCAGCACCTGCAGTTTTTTTCCTCCTACACTGCCCGGACCCTTCTGAAGGGTCGTGACCGGAAATGTCCCCCATCTTCTGCTGGGCGGGCGGCAAGGACGTCGCCATGGACGACGAAAGTACCCACAAACTGAAGGAGAAGGCGAAGAAGAAGAGGAAGAGGCAAGGATTTGGCCCCGAGGAAGGCGCTGGATCCAGGCTGCGAGAATACCACGACTCCGTGCAGCAAGACGGCGACGAGCCGGGCCCTCAACGTTTGGTGTAGGGGTGGATGCTGTTTGGGACCGGGGTCCACGAGGAACCCACCAAGGAGGAAGGACATCCACAACAAGTTTGCCGAGTACGGTGAGATCAAGAGCCTGCAATTCCACCTGGACCGGCGCACCGGCTACCTCAAGGGCTAGGCGCTGGTGGAGTACGAGACCAAGGCTGCAAGGAAAGGCAGGCGGCCATGGAGGGTTTGAACGGGTCGGAGCTGGCCCGGCAGCCCATCAGTGTGGACTGGGGCTTTGTCAGGGGGGGGGGGGTCCTAGGACCAAGAGGTGGAGTGGGCGCAGGAGAAGCCGGAGCCCGGACTGGAAGTGTCACTGAGCCGGGACGGAGTGCGGACCGACCGGTGGGAAGGAGCGTTTAGCGCGGGGCCCCCGAAAATGCGGGGCCTGTAGCATTTATGCTACTTTTGCTACTCGGGTAATCCGGCATTTTGTGTGTCCTGTTGTTTTTTATTAGTATGACTATACGGCAAATCGAAATCCTCGTATGTTGCAAAACATACTTGATTAATAAAGTACGATTATGATTAATGATCAATAACAGCAGGATAAATCAATCTAATGCCAAACCGAGTTGAACTTTGCAATAGTTATCGTGACCAGTTCCAAGAATGGAGGTGAACAACTGAGGGGATGTTTCTGTGCCACCTCATTGCATTCAGCAGCTGTTTGTGTGTGACCCTGCCTCATTTATCTGAGGCCACCAAATGTAACTTGCACCTAACGTTTATATTTTAACCAGGATGGAAACAAAGCTCTTGTAACTTGGAAAGTAAACTCTGATGTATTTATTCACAAAATGCTGGAGTAACTCAGCAGGTCAGGCAGCATGTCGGGAGAGAAGGAATGGGTGACGTTCGGGTCGAGACCCTTCTTCAGACTGAGGTAAACTCTGATGGTGGACAGAAGGAATATTCACACATAGTTGCCACATCTCATACAAACCGGCAGTTCTTACAGGACATTGACGTCGAGCATCATGTCAAGTTTTGAAATAATTTAGGCTAACCACTTAAAAGGTAATCTCAACACTTTGTACCAATTGAAAGAAAATCCCACTGACCCTGCTGGCATCTGATTGCACAAGTCCAAATCTGTTAAGGAAAGAAGGGTCTCGACCCGAAACGTCACCCATTCCCTCTCTCCAGAGATGCCGCCTGTCCCGCTGAGTTACTCCAGCAGTTTGTGCCTACTTTACGAATCTGGTAAATTAGCCTTCGTCATGTAAGCACTTCTGCCAGATTGAGATGCCTGATCTGCAGTAACATATTTTTACATCACTATCAAATTATAAGTAAAATAAATTTAATGGCAAACTGATTTGACTATTTTTTTTGCCAAAAGGGTAGGATATTCAGGACTGGGCTCATTTAAACCCAATTTAACCTAGTCACCAGCAGGTATAATAGTTTGGGCTATCAGCCTTAGCTCAAACAAATACAAGGTTGTAATGCTGAGGCTTTATAAGATGCTGGTCAGACCGCACTCGAAATATTGTGAGCAATTTTGGGCCCCATATCTGAGGAAGGATGTGCTGGCTCTGGAGAGGGTCCAGAGGAGGTTTACCAGAATGATGGCAAGAATGAGTGGGTTAACGATTGATGAGCGTTTGACCGCACTGGGCATGTACTCGCTGGAGATTAGAAATGATGAGGGGCGACCTCATTGAAACTTACCGAACAGTGAAAGGCTTGGATAGAGTGGATGTGGAGAGGATGTTTCCACTGGTGGGAGAGTCTAGGACCAGAGGTCATAGCCTCAGAATAAAAGGACGTTCCTTTGGGAAGGAGATGAGGAGGAATTTCTTTAGTCAGAGGTGGTGAATCTGTGGAAATCATTGCCACAGAAGGCTGTGGAGGCCAAGGAAATGGATATTTTTAAGGCAAAGAGAGATGGATTCTTGATTAGTACGGGTTTCAGGGGTTATGGGGAGAAGGCGGGAGAATGGGTTGAGGGAAAGATAGATCAGCTATTATTGAATGGGGGAGTAGACTTAATGGGCCGAATGGCCTAATTCTGCTCGTAACACTTATGTTCTTATGAAACTTAGAACCTACTGGCTTCAATCTGAGCTACACTGGGCAAGGTGTTAATTGGATATCTCCCCATTGGCTTGGATGGCGAGGTTAGAATCAGTAGGCAGGAACTGTAGACACTGGTTTATACCAAAGACAGACACAAAAAGCTGGAGTAACTCATTGGGACAGGTAGCATCTCGGAAGGAATGGTTGACGTTTCGGGTTGAGACCCTTCTTCAGACTGTTATTCACTTCACCTGTCAGTGGTCACAATGTTTTGGCTCATCGGTGCAGTCTACTCTAGTCTACTATAGATTATAGCTTTTGTCTCCAAATAGCTATCAAGTATGAAAAAAAGGCACTGAGGCATTGCTCTGACCTTGGTTGTGCCACAATCATGATGGTACAAGGACACAAGGCAAGCAGAGCTGCTGCAAAACAGCTCCAGCAATCTGGGACCGATGCTGCCCTTGTGTGCTGAGTATCTGGAGTTTGCATGTTCTCCCTGTGAATGCGTAATTTTTCCCGGCATGGGTGCTCGAGTTTACCCCCACAATCCAGAGGCAAGCTAGCCGGTTAATTGACCACTGTAGGTTGGTTGCCCCATGAGAATCAGAGTGGAGTAGCAGGGAGATAACTAGGAGAGTGGGTCTGAAGGGCGTACTCTAAGAGCTAGCATGCACTAGATGGGTGAATAGCCTATTTCCGTGCCACAGGAAATAAGAAAAGATGTGAAGTGTGCAGGAAGGAACTGCAGATGCTGGTTTACACTGATTTATTTATTCACAAAATGCTGGAGTAACTCAGCAGGTTAGGCAGCATCTTGGGAGAGAAGCATCTCCCGAGATGCTGCCTGACCTGCTGAGTTACTCCAGCATTTTGTGAATAAATACCTTCGATTTGTACCAGCATCAGCAGTTATCTTCTTTTACACTGATTTACGCTGGTTTACTCCAAAGACGTACAGGTTTGTTGGCTTAATTGACTAGGTAAAATGTAAAAATTGTCCCTAGTGTGTGTAGGATAGTGTTAATGTGCGGGGATGGCTGGGCGGCGCGGACTCGGTGGGCCGATGGGCCTGTTTCCGCGCTGTATCTGTAAATCTAAAAATCTAAAAAGAAAGACACAAAAAACTGGAGTAACTCAGCGAGGCAGGCAGCATCTCCGGATCGAAGGAATGGGTGACGTGGCGGGTCGAGACCCTTCTTCAGCCGAAAGATGTGAAGTTCAGGTTAGTACACTCTTTGCCATGAACATGTGGTAAAAGCTCAAGCAAACACGTCAGAATCCAGTGGGAATTCTCAGCAAGAACCAAGGGCTGGCGATTTGCGACGTAGGCTCACATTGAACACCTTGCTGTCTGGTTTCCCTCGATCCCTTTCACGGAGGCACCCAGATACCAGTCACTTCAGCGAAGTCTAGAGCATGGTTGCAAAGAGTACAAGCTGGTTGTGAACGGCAACAAACTCAGAGAAAAACATCCACTGTGCCCATTTCACAAACAGTTGATTAACCGGCAATTTTTAACAAAAAGTGAAATCACGTTTGATTTTTAAATTTGTAGTTTATTGGCTACGATAACCGTGCTTAATTGCCCCCCCACGCAGGGTCCTCCTTTGTACCTTCCCCCGGCAGCGGCGTCCTCACTTCCACGTGTCCGTCCTTGTCCGTCGGTCGATGCCGTCATCGACCGCCGCACCAACCTCTCCACTATCACCACCGGGTCCCTTCCGGACGCCTCCGCGGCAACGACCCAGGCCCCAGCCGAGGGCTCTGTGGACCGAGGGGCCGTTGGCCGCGAGCTTCATCGACTCGAGAGGCTCCACCTCCGACCCGTGAGGCTCTGCCCCATGAGGCTCCGCCTCCAGCCCATGAGGCCCCGCCTCCAGCCCACAAGGCTCCACCTCCGACCGATAAGGCTCCAACTCCGACCCATGATGCTTTGGCCCGCAAGGCACCGACCCGCGAGGCTCCGCCTCTGGCCCATGAGGCTCCACCTCCAGCCCACAAGGCTCCGCCTCTGGCCCGCGAGGCTCTGCCTCCGGCCTGCGAGGCTCCACCTCCTACCCACGAGGCTCCGGCCTCGGCTAATTGTGATCTTTGGCTATGACCTATGAGGTTCTGACCTACGAGGCTCAGGCCCGCGAGGCTCTGACCCATGAGGATCCACCTCCAGCTCACGAGGCTCCGTTTCTGGCCCGCGAGGCTCCGTCTCTAGCCCGCGAGGCTCTGCCTCCGGCCTGCAAGGCTCCACCTCCTACCCACGAGGCTCCGGCCTCGGCTTCTCATGGCTAATTGTGATCTTTGGCTAACTGTTTCTTCATTTGTATTTTGCAATGCAGCCGTCTTACTCTTAAATTGTCCCTGTTCCTCCTCCCATTTCTGTACGCTCCACCACAACGCCTTGTAAAGCTTTTCATTGGCCTCAATGCGAGTCCACTTTTAGCACACTCCAGTTTCTCTGACGGTCACACTGATCTCCCCTTTTCAGATTTGATGGCTCTGATGTACTACAACATTCAGAAATCTTTGCCCTTTCGTCTTCACAATTTTTTCTCTTTCTCTTGACAGGAATTACATCAGGGATTCTCGGAGGTGCCCCAAGCATAGTTTTCTCAATATATGCACATTGCACATAGATACTTTGACCCTGCTCACATCTGGATTCTGTTAATGAACATGCTGCGAGATACTGCCCATTGGAATGACACTGCGTGCTACTCAAAGGCTCTTTGAAGTAATTCATGGAGACTTCATGCACACCAAGCAAGCTTGCCTGCAAATTTATAACTGGCAGGGCAACACAGCAGTGGTGAATTACTATCTACCTCGTTGGTGACCCTCGGACTATCCTTGCTGGCTTTACCTTGCACTAAATGTTATTCCCTTATCATATAACTGTATAAATGGCTCGATTCTAATCGTGTATTGTCTTTCTGCTGACTGGTTAGCATGCAACAAAAGTTTTTAAACAATAGACAATAGACAATAAGTGCAGGAGGAGGCCATACGGCCCTTCGAGCCAGCACCGCCATTCAATGTGATCATGGATGATCATTCTCAATCAGTACCCCGTTCCTGCCTTCTCCCCATACCCCCTGACTCCGCTATCCTTAAGAGCTCTATCCAGCTCTCGTGAATGCATTCAGAGAATTGGCCTCCATTGCCTTCTGAGGCAGAGAATTCCACAGATTCACAACTCTCTGACTGAAAAGGTTTTTCCTCATCTCAGTTCTAAATGGCCTACCCCTTATTCTTAAACTGTGGCCCCTTGTTCTGGACTCCCCCAACATTGGAAACATGTTTCCTGCCGCTAACGTGTCCAACCCCTTAATAATCTTATACGTTTCGATAAGATCTCCTCTCATCCTTCTAAATTCCAGTGTACCTCAGTCCACATGACAATAAACTAAACCGAACTGATGAACCATACGGTCTATAAAGAAAGTGCCACACTGCACAAGAGTTTAAGAGGGAGAGAGATTTAGCTCTGAGGGCTAAGGGAATCAAGGGAGTAGCCTCGGAAATAGTGGATGCATTAGTGATAATTTTTCAAAACTCCTTAGATTCTGGAGTAGTTCCTGAGGACTGGAGGGTAGCTAATGTAACCCCACTTTTTAAAAAGGGAGGGAGAGAGAAAACGGGGAATTATAGACCAGTTAGCCTAACATCGGTAGTGGGGAAAATGCTAGAGTCAGTTATTAAAGATGTGATAGCATCACATTTGGAAAGTGGTGAAATCATCGGACAAAGTCAGCATGGATTTACAAAAGGCAAATCATGTCTGGCGAATCTTATAGAATTTTTCGAGGATGTAACTAGTAGAGTGGATAAGGGAGAACCAGTCGATGTGTTATATCTGGACTTTCAGAAGGCCTTCGACAAGGTCCCACATAGGAGATTGGTGTACAAACTTAAAGCACACGGTATTGAGGGTTCAGTGTTGAGGTGGATAGAAAATTGGTTGGCGGACAGGAAGCAAAGAGTAGGAATAAACGGGTCCTTTTCGGAATGGCAGGCAGTGACTAGTGGGGTACCGCAAGGCTCAGTGCTGGGACCCCAGTTATTTACAGTGTATATTAATGATTTGGACGAGGGAATTGAATGCAACATCTCTAAGTTTGCGGATGACACGAAGCTGGGTGGCAGTGTTAGCTGCGAGGAGGATGCTAGGAGGCTGCAGAGTGACTTGGATAGATAGGCGAGTGGGCAAATGCATGGCAGATGCAATATAATGCGGATAAATGTGAGGTTATCCACTTTGGCGGCAAGAACAGGAAAGCAGAGTATTACCTGAATGGTGACCGATTGGGAGAAGGGGAGATGCAACGTGACCTGGGTGTCATGGTGCACCAGTCATTGAAAGCAAGCGTGCAGGTGCAGCAGGCAGTGAAGAAAGCGAATGGTATGTTGGCATTCATAGCAAGAGGATTTGAGTTTAGGAGCAGGGAGGTTCTACTGCAGTTGTACAGGGCCTTGGTGAGACCGCACCTGGAGTATTGTGTGCAGTTTTGGGCTCCTAATCTGAGGAAAGACGTTCTTGCCTTAGAGGGAGTACAGAGAAGGTTCACTAGATTGATCCCTGGGATGGCGGGACTTTCATATGAAGAAAGACTGGATAGACTAGGCTTGTACTCGCTGGAATTTAGAAGACTGAGGGGGGATCTTATAGAAACATATAAAATTCTTAAGGGGTTGGAGAGGCTAGATGCGGGAAGATTGTTCCCGATGTTGGGGGAGTCCAGAACCAGGGGTCACAGCTTAAGGATAAGGGGGAAGTCTTTTAGGACCGAGATGAGAAAACATTTCTTCACACAGAGAGTGGTGAGTCTGTGGCATTCTCTGCCACAGAAGGTAGTTGAGGCCAGTTCATTGGCTATATTTAAGAGGGAGTTAGATGTGGCCCTTGTGGCTAAAGGGATCAGGGGGTATGGAGAGAAGGCAGGTACAGGTTACTGAGCTGGATGATCAGCCATGATCATATTGAATGGCGGTGCAGGCTCGAAGGGCCGAATGGCCTACTCCTGCACCTATTTTCTATGTTTCTATGTTTCTAAGGGATACGGGGAAAAAGCAGAAATGGGGTACTGATTTTAGATAATCAGCCATGATCATATTGAATATATATAAGAAAATAACTGCAGATGCTGGTACAAATCGAAGGTATTTATTCACAAAATGCTGGAGTAACTCAGCAGGTCAGGCAGCATCTCAGGAGAGAAGGAATGGGTGACATTTCGGGTCGAGACCCTTCTTCAGACCGATGTCAGGGGGGGCCTTCCTTTGTCCCGCCCACCTGACATCGGTCTGAAGAAGGGTCTCGACCCGAAACGTCACCCATTCCTTCTCTCCTGAGATGCTGCCTGACCTGCTGAGTTACTCCAGCATTTTATGATCATATTAGACAATAGACAATAGACAATAGGTGCAGGAGTAGGCCATTCAGCCCTTCGAGCCAGCACCGCCATTCAATGCGATCATGGCTGATCATTCTCAATCAGTACCCCGTTCCTGCCTTCTCCCCATACCCCCTCACTCCGCTATCCTTAAGAGCTCTATCCAGCTCTCTCTTGAAAGCATCCAATGAACTGGCCTCCACTGTCTTCTGAGGCAGAGAATTCCACACCTTCACCACTCTCTGACTGAAAAAGTTCTTCCTCATCTCCGTTCTAAATGGCCTACCCCTTATTCTTAAACTGTGGCCCCTTGTTCTGGACTCCCCCAACATTGGGAACATGTTTCCTGCCTCTGATGTGTCCAATCCCCTAATTATCTTGTATGTTTCAATAAGATCCCCCCATTGAATGGCAGTTCTGGCTAAAAGGGCCAAATGGCCTCCTCCTGCACCTATTTTGTATGTTTCTATGTAAGATAACAGACACTGGCCCAGAAATTCAAACATTAACCTGTTCTTACCAAAGGCTGATTTCAGCCCATGAGATCAAATAGGTAAGAGAGGTCACGGATGTTACTGAGGCTGTGGTGGACGATGGGATTAGAGATGTGTCCTCCTGGACATGTCTTGCCAAGAGGAAGCTCCAGGTAGAGTGTTGTTACGGGGGAAGAGAGCAGATTGATCAGAGGAGTAAAGGGCGAATTTGCTGAGAATCTTGCACCTTCTGTTTAGTTTAGTTTAGTTTAGAGATACAGGCCCTTCGGCCCACCGAGTCCTCACCGACCAGTGATCCCCGCACATTCACACTTCCCCACAAACACTGGGGATAATTTTTTACATTTATACCAAGGGCAATTAACTTACAAACCCTGTACGTCTTTGGAGTGTGGGAGGAAACTGACGATCTTGAATAAAAACCTACGCAGATCACTGGGAGAACGCACAAACTCCGTACAAATGAGTACCCATAGTCAGAATTGAACCCGGGTCTCTGGGGCTGTCAGGCAGCAAGCAGCTCTACCATTGCCCATTGTTCTTTTTGATGTATCAGCAATAAGATAAAGACCTGTAACTCATGGGTCTGGGAAACCCGGCTGTTGGCAACTAACAACGAACTCAATGTTTAACTGAAGGCTGTAGTCTCTTCCTAATGCTTAAACAACTAGTCCACAAGTGGGTTGGCCATTCGATCATTGCCCCACTCCACTGGGCATGGATGTAGGCAAGATTGAGATGCCATTAAGTTCCTGACCAGAATTATTTTGAGAAGACTGCCGCCTTTTGTGATCTATACAAATGTCTTGGACGTAAATGTAGATGGGCTGGTTAGTAAGTTTGTAGATGACACCAAGATTGCTGGAGCCACTGACTGTAAGGAAGTTTGTCAAAGTACACAGCGGGATATAGGTTAGCTGCTGAAAAGGGCGGAGAAATGGCAGATGGAGTTTAATCCAAGCAAGTGTGTATGAAGGAACTGCAGATGCTGGTTTAAACCAAAGATAGACACAAAATGCTGGAGTAACTCAGCGGGACAGGCAGCATCTCTGGAGAGAAGGAAGAAGGGTCTCGACACGAAACATCACCAATTCCTACTCTCCAGAGATGCTGCCTGTCCCGCTGAGTTACTCCAGCATTTTGTGTCTATCTTAATCCATGCAAGTGCATTTTGGGAGGTCAAATGTAAGGGGACAATACATAATTAATAGCATGACCCTGAACAGCAACGATGTATGGAGGGATCTTGGGGTCCAATCCCATAACTCCCTGAAAGTGCAAGACAAGTAGATAGTGTGATGAAGGAGGCAAATGGTATGCTTGTATTCATAGGTTGGGGCATTGGATATACGAGTCAGGAAGTCATGATGCAGCTTTACAGGGCTTTAATTAGGGCGCATTTGGAATGTAATGAGCTGTTCTGGTCATCTGATTACAAGATGTGGAGGCTTTGAAAAGACTGCAGAGGAGGTTTACCAGAATAATGCTTGGATTAGTTGGAAGGTAGACAGAAAATGCTGTTCGGTATAAAGGGCCCTGCAAATTAAACAAAGTTGAGACATGGAGTTGTTTTCTACCGTCGTTTTTCAAGGAATTAGAACTATGAGCCAAAAGTCTTAAAAAGCAGGAACAAATTTATTTGTGATAAAATATTTAAGTGCCTATTTAAGAACAACTGTACTTTGGGTCTATTAGTTCATTGGATTGTCTTTGACCAGGCTATTACATACACTAAGTCTACACACAGTTATTGATTCCTTAATTTAACTAATTAGATTAATTTAACTATTCTACTCGGCAAGACTCAATTAAAACCAACAACAACAGAAAATGTTTATATCCCCGAGAATCGTAACAGAATATTCCAAACACAGTTGAAGGTAACAAAAGAATCCTGTAAGAGAAAATTCTTATTTTCTAATATGGCCATAAATGATTGTTGAGAATTAGTGTGTTTGCTTGTCGGGAAGGAAACCAGCATAGACACAAAATGCTGGAGTAACCCAGCGGGTCAGGCAGCATCCCTGGAGAGATGGAATGGGTGACCTTTTGGGTCGAGTCCCTTCATCGGCGTTGTGGATTAAAAAGAGTAAACTGTTTAATTTATTTTAAAAAACATGTTGAATCGCAGTCTTTGTCTGTTTTCAGGCTATTAATCCTCAATGCGACATATTTACCACAACAGCAGGAGAAACAGGTGATCAATTGCATGCCATTTTATTTACAATATGCATTCAATAAACTATACTTACAGGAGTTGTGTTATCGGTTTTTAACTTTTTATGTGTGGGGTTGGAATATTACCTCTGTTCATTACCAGAAGGGTGAAAGAGGGAATCGATGAATAATATTTCCACTTGTTCTTCCTACCTGAGGATCTGACAGGCGGGAGATGTCTGGGTAAAGGTAAAACTTTATTCCCTCTGAAGCTCCAGGTAGAGTCACTCCTCGAATCAACAAAACCAGCAGCATCAGGTAGGGGAATGTTGCTGTTACATACACCACCTGGGGAGAGAACGTACAACATATTAGCTCTGCCTTTGCACCATTCTCCAGTGAAACCATAATAGGCTAATATTCCTGGACAAGGCCCACTGAGTACATTTCAGCCCACAGCCCCTTCGTGTGTCCCTACACACACCTTTAGTGGATAGGGCGGGCTGTACAAGCTAACTGTTCAGTGTATAAAATCATGAGAGGAATAGACCGGGTTAGATGCACAGAATCTCTTGCCCAGAGTAGGTGAATCGGGGACCAGAGGTCACGGGTTTAGTGACGGGGAAAAGATTTAATAGGAATCTGAGGGGTAACTTTTTCACACAAAGGGCGGTGGGTGTATGGAACAAGCTGCCAGAGGAGGTAGTTGAGGCAGGGACTATCCCAACATTTAAGAAACAGTTAGACAGGGACATGGAAAGGACAGGTTTGGAGGGACATGGACCAAACGCGGGCAGGTGGGACTAGTGTAGCTGGGACATTTTGGCAAGTTAGGTCGAAGGACCTGTTTCCATGCTGTATCACTCTATGACTGTGACTTTTTTAGGTGCCTTTCAAGGTAGTATAAGCTTTCTGCAGAAAGTGGGCCTTCGGCCGCATATCCCGAGGTCTTAGAAGGTTCAGGAACACCAGAGATGTCACCTGACCCACTGACTTACTCCACCACTCAAGATTCCAGCATCTGCAGTCCCTCACAAGGTCCTGACTGCGTTTCACAGCCTGCTCATTGTAAAAAACGTTTCAACAGTTTTAACTCTCATTAAAAATATTGACCTGATTAGAAAACTGTTCAGAATTTAATTTAGAAAATGCATCTTGCTAAAAATACATGAACACATCAACAAATAATTAAAAATATAAAAAATACAGCAAACTACATTAAAACACTTACACCCACTTACTTTTTCACAGGATTAGTGACCCCACTAAAAATTAATGGAGTCTTCAATCTTTAGCCCTTTCTGCCTACCCTAGGTGCAAAATGCACAAGTGTTTCCTGAGGGAATTACTGATCTCAGTGGCGAGTCTAACAACAGAACAGTCAGTCAGATACACTGGCATCAAACCTTTGGCAAGCACTGGGTATCTGTGTTTGATGGCACATGAATGGAAATTTGAGACTTCCTGGGCTAATAGCTGAAGGTTCCCTTCACAACTCTTGGCTGTCAAGTCAGTGGGATCCGGCCTATAATTATCTGATGCCTGTTCCACCTCATGCATCATCTGCAGTGTTGGCAGACACAATTAAAGTTGTGGTTGTGTGGGGGGTTTTTTTCCCCAAAGATAGCTTCACATAATTCACAATTCAAAAATTGCAAGGACTATGTGAAGTGATATTAGCAAAATGCAAAATCCTATTGCACGTGTCATGTCATTCAGAAATGCACAGCAACGGCTATTCGGATTACAAAGAAAACCTGCACATTTTTGCTCGGTTCTCCTTGAAACAGAAAAGGCCACAGCCAAAAGATTAATAGAGGGACAAAAGGGAGCAGATGCTGCAATCTGAGCTAAACACAAAGTGCTGGAGGAACTCAGTGTGTCAGGCAGCATCTGCGGAGGGAATGTACAGATGGCGTTTTGGGTCAGGACCTTGCCTCAGACTCTTCAAACTGTCTGAGGAAAGGTCTTCACCAAAACAACGCCTGCCCATTCCCTCCCCAGGTGCCTCCAGACCCATTGAGTTCCTCCAGCACTTTGTGCTTTTGCCAAAAAAAAAATCTACAGTTAAAGGCACAAAATATTATACTCCAATGTTACTCTGAGCAACGTCTTATAGATGCATCATAGAAAGCGCACTGTCGGGTCGGGTCGCATCACAGCTTGGTTTGGGAATAGCTCTGCCCAAGACCACAAGGAATTGCAGAGAGTTGTGGATGTAGCCAAGTCCATCACACAGACCAGACTTCCCACCACTGACTCCATCTACACGCCACACGCCGCCTCAGAAAAGCAGCCAACCTTATCAAAGTCTTGCTTCACCCCGGTCATACCCGAGGGTCCGCAAGCAAAGAATTTCACTGTGAATCGTCACACGTGGCAACAAAGTGTTCATTCGTTACTAATTCATTCATCCTCTCCCAGCACCCATCCCGCGGAAGGTACAGAAGCTTGAAAGTGCACATCATCAGACTCAGGAACAGCTTCTACCCCACTGCAATCAAGCTTTTGGATGCTCCTGTCATTGGGCAAGGGTACAGTCCGATTAACCTCTACCTCATTGTGGACATTGGACTTTGTCGATGGGACTGGTCCACTACGATGATGAGAAATATATACTGCATTCTGTATCTTTACCTTTGCCCTATCTATTGTGTTTGACTTGATTGCATATATGTATGGCATACCTGGTCTATGTGGATAGCATACAAAACAAAGCTTTTCACTGCAATCTGACACACGTGACAATAATAAACATAAACCCTAAACCTAAACCACTCCAAAATTCCTTTCCATTAACTTCAACAGATTCAGTTTAGAATAAGAAAATAACTGCAGATGCTGGTACAAATCGAAGGTATTTATTCACAAAATGCTGGAGTAACTCAGCAGGTCAGGCAGCATCTCGGAACCATCAGTCTGAAGAAGGGTCTCGAACCGAAACGTCGCCCATTCCTTCTCACCCGAGATGCTGCCTGACCTGCTGAGCTACTCCAGCATTTTGTGAATAAATAGCTTCGATTCAGTTTAGAAGCACAGTACTATTGTAAAACATATTCAACCAGCATCAATTCTTCTTGTGAACTACTGATAGCAACACACTTCTCATTGAAACATACCGAATAGTTGGATAGAGTGGATGTGGTGAGGATGTTTCCACTAGTGGGAGAGACTAGGACCAGAGGTCACATCCTCAGAATTAAAGGACGTTTCCCGATCTAGCTGTCCTTGGAGCTGACATTGAATAGCAAGTTATTATTATTTCTGCACTATTTTAATGGTTTACACCATTTTGGGATCATGTATCCTGCAGCTCTGTTACCTCCTGACAATTCCTTGCAAGGTTTTAGTGTGAGGATATTTGATTCCTAAACAGATGCATGTAATTGTATTATGTTACAGTGTGGCTAAACATGATTACCCATCTCATCCCTATAGCAGGTGAGACCAACCTTATATCGCCACCAGCATGAGGCCACAATAACTATGTTACTGGTAACAAGGGAATATCTTTAACGTAGAGAAGAGAAGCTACTTCTTAGCTTCAAAGGGTCATAGCCTCAGAATTAAGGGACGTTCTTTTAGGAACGAGATGAGGAGGAATTTCTTTAGTCAGAGGGTGGTGAATCATCGAGGGCCAAGTCAATGGATATTTTTAAGACAGAGATAGATAGATTCCTGATTAGTTTGGGTGTCAGAGGTCACGGGGAGAAGGCAGGAGAATGGGGTTAGGAGGGAGAGATAGATCAGCCGTGATTGAATGGCGGAGTAGACTTGATGGGCCGAATCACTTATGGACTTATGAATAAATTCCACATCTCAGTAGCAGAATTAAATTATGGAAAGATCGTTTATATTCATTTTGAGGAGTTTTGCCGTTGAAGCCTGTATTAGCCAAGGTTACTTTCCCAGGTCAGGCTGGCAGGAGTTTGGAAGGCTCTGTACAGGAGGTGGTTGAAGCACAAAATAGTAGCAATGGCTTTTAAGGCAGGTTGGATAAATATTTGTGATAAAGGAAGTGACAACACTGTGCTTATAAAGAACAAATGCCTAAAAAACAAAGTAATTTTTATAAACACTGAAATGGTCAAATGGATTGGATGCCATTTCTCGTCTTTGGTGCTGCCCACTAACTTTAGGAATTTGCTTCAGCTGTAAAAATTAAAAAAATTGCAATCGCCAACTGGTTGGTACGCAACAAAAGCTTTTCACTGTACCTTGGTACACGTGACAAAAAACTAAACTAAACAGAACAGAGAAATGTGGGTTTGTAGATTAATTTGGCCTTGTAAATTATCCCTAGTGGATGCAAAAATGGGGTAATATGGAACTAGTGTAAACGGGTCGGTGCGGACTCGGTGGGCCGAAGAGCATGTTTCCACGCTGCCTTTCCAAACTAGAAACTAAAGAGAAACTGTTACTGTCTCAATGCGAAGAGGATAGATTAAAATTCCTGTCACTGCCTGAATTAAGGATTTTATTCCTGTTTTGGGATTTTAATGCATTAATCGAAGGGAACGCATAACGAACGAACCTTGGCGGCACGGTGGAGCAGCAATAGAGTTGCTGCCTTACAGCGCCCAAGACCCAGGTTCTTTTAGGAAGGAGAGGAGGAGAAATTTCTTTAGTCAGAGGGTGGTGAATCTGTGGAATTCATAGCCACAGAAGGCTATGGAGGCTGTGGAGGCCGTCAGTAGATATTTTTAAGAGATAGATAGATTCTTGATTAGTACGGGTGTCAGGAGTTATTGGGAGAAGGCAGGAGAATGGGGTTAGGAGGGAGAGACAGATCAGCCATGATTGAATGGCGGAGTAGACTGGATGGGCCGAATGGCCTAATTCTACTATTTCTTATGACCTTATCTTATGTTGACAAAGTATAAATCTGCCTCCACGGTTATCATAGAACAAAGAACAGTACAGCACAGGACGCCCTTCAGTCCACAATGTTTGTGTTGAACATGATTAAACTGATCTCATCTGCCCGAACATGATCCCTATATTCCCTGCACTTCCATGTACCTATAAAAGTCTCTCAAATGCCACTATTGTGTCTTCCTCCACTCACCACCCCTGGCAATGCATTCCAGACCCCCACCACTCTCTGTGTAGAAAACCTGCCCCACACATCTCCATTCTCATCTCACCTTATAGGTACGCCCTCTCATGTTGGACATTTCCACCATAGGGACAAAGGTTCTGATTGTCTATCCTATCGATGCGTTATCATTTTATATACTTCTACCAAGTCTCCTCTTAGCCTCTGACTTTCCAAGGAAAACAATCCAAGTCTATCCAACCTCTCTCTGTAGTTCAAACCCTCTGATCCAGGCAGCATTCCGGTAATGTTAACATCCAGTTAATAAAAAACCATTTAACTATTCCAAACTTGAGAAATAAAAACCCAGGAGTTATCTATGTTCACTTGGCTACAGAGTTCTACTTCCACATCTGTATAGGTGTGGCAACTTCAGGGAGGAGAGCAAGGAACAGAATTGTGAAAGTAAATTCCCGTCGAGATGATCTTTCTTACTTGATGGTATCACAAAATGCTGGAGTAACTCAGCAGGTCAGGCAGCATCTCGGAGCGAGGAAATGGGTGACGTTTCGGGTCGAGACCCTTCTTCAGACTGAAGACTGACACATTCCCTCTCCTAGATGCTGCCTGACCTGCTGAGTTACTCCAGTATTTTGTGATACCTTCGATTTGTACCAGCATCTGCAGTTATTTTCCTACATTTTCTTACTTGTTGGTGTGAGCTGATTAGTTGGACAATGCAAATATGTGGACAGTGAATTAGTTGGACAGTGCAAATATGCAGGGAATCCAGGACAGGGCAGGGGGGAATCCAAGAAAGCAGGTGGTCCAGGAAAAGAAAGCTATGGAAACATAGACAATAGGTGCAGGAGTAGGCCACTCGGCCCTTCGAGTCAGCACCGCCATTCAATATGATCATGGCTGATCATCCAAAATCAGTATCCCTGTTCTGGCTTTTTCCCCATATCCCTTGATTCTGTTAGCCCAAAGAACTAAATCTAACTCTCTCTTGAAAACATTCACAACTCTCTGGGTGAAAAGGTTTTTCCTCATCTCAGTCCTAAATGGCCTACCCCTTATTCTTACATTGTGACCCCTGGTTCTGGACTCCCCCAACATCGGGAACATTTTTCCTGCATCTAGCCTGTCCAATCCCTTAAGAATTTTATATGTTTCTATAAGATCCTCTCTCATCCTTCTAAATTCCAGTGAATACAAGCCCAGTCGACCCATTCTATCCTGCACAGGACAAGAGGAAATCCAATTCCAAACTGTATAGGCAGTCTGGTTGGATATAACAAGCAGTCAGCATTGTCCATGCAACCCAAGAGACACAGTTCAGAAAGATTTAGATTTTTTAGATTTTAGATTTAGAGATACAGCGCAGAAACAGGCCCTTCAGCCCACCGGGTCCGCGCCGCCCAGCGATCCTCACACATTAACACTATCCTACACCCACTAGGGACAATTTTTACATTTGCCCAGCCAATTAACCTACAAACCTGTACGTCTTTGGAGTGTGGGAGGAAACCGAAGATCTCGGAGAAAACCCACGCAGGTCATGGGGAGAACGTACAAACTCCATACAGACGGCGCCCGTAGTCAGGATCGAACCCGAGTCTCCAGCGCTGCATTTGCTGTAAGGCAGCAACTCTACCGCTGCACCAACTCTACAGCCTTGTTTGATGGTATGGTAAGATTAAACAGCTATTTCTATATGTAAAAAATGTCCCTAGTGTTTGTAGGACAGTGTTAATGTGCGGGGATCACTGATTGGCGCGGACTCGATGGGCTAAAGGGCCTTTTTCCACACTGTGTCTCTAAACTAAACTAAAACTTTTATGATTGAATGGCAGAGTAGACCTGATGGGCCGAATGGCCAAATTCTACTCCAACCACATATGACCACATACAAATGACATATGAACATGTCCATCCTCAACAATAGGTGAGAACCATGGAGGGGAATAACAACTGCTGAGATAGGTTTTCCGCATGATGCTGACTTGGAAATACTTTGTATTTCCTGATCATTGTGGTGCTGCAGCACAACAACGTGTCTTCACCACACAACATGCAGTGGCTCAATGTGTAGGAAGGAACTGCAGATGCTGGTTTACACCGAAGATAGACACTAAATGCTGGAGTAACTCAGCGGGACAGGCAGCATCTTTGGAAAGAAGGAATGGGTGAAGTTTCGGGTCGAGACCCTTCTCGACGCCAGACGCCACCCTCCCCTTCTATCCAGAGAAGCTGCCTGTCCCGCTGAGTTACTCCAGCATTTAGTGCCTATGTGCAGTGGCTCAATGTGGCTCAACACTTCCTGCACAGGGCAGAAAGTGGGAGGAATCATATTTAGAAACAAGGAACAGCAGATGCTGGTTAATAGGCAAAAAGACACAAAAGTGCTGGAGTATCTCAGCAGGTCAGGCAGCATATTAGTTCCAGTTTAGTTTGGAGATACAGAGCAGAAACTGGTCCTTCGGTCTAACGAGTCCGTGACGACCAGCGATCCCTGCACACCAACACTATCCTATGCATGCTAGGGACAATTTTACTAATTTACCAAGCCACTTACCTGCAAACCTTCACATCTTTGGAGTGTGGGAGGAAACCAGAGAACACCCAGGCAGGTCACAGGGAGAACGTACAAACTCTGTACGGACAGCACCCGTAGTCAGGATGGAACCCGGGTCTCTGGCGTTGCAAGGCAGCAAATCTGCCGCTGTGCCACCGTGCTACCCTGGGCACTGGAGAATATGGATAGGTGATGGTTTGGGTCAAGACCTAATTATATTTAGCCATGAGAGGACCATGACACTAAAATAAAGTAAGTGTCGACCACAACGTCATAGATTTTTGCTGGACCTCTCTGTTTTTCAGTTGGTTCGACAATTTCATTGAATCCTACCAATGTCAACAATTGATGCCATCGTGATCCAACGACCATCGTATTCCACCATGATTTATTGAGCTTCACTTTACTGCCACATCACCAAACTGCTTCTTACCGAGAAATCATCGAAACATAGAAAATAGCTGCAGGAGTAGGCCTTTCGGCCCTTCGAGCCAGCACCGCCATTCAATATGATCATGGCTGATCACCCAGAATCAGTACCCCGTTCCTGCTTTCTCTCCATATCCCTTTATTCCGTCAGCCCTAAGAGCTATATCTAACTCTCTCTTGAATTCATTGTCTGGATTACTACTAAATGCTGCTTCTTACTACAAATGGCATCATCATCCCACCCATGTCTAATATCAACTGGGAGTTTAAAGAGCAGGTAGGAGTTGACATTCTGCTTATTCATCACGACAAGGAATATATATTTTAATTTTCAGATCTGGAAACATAAGCAGTTATTATGTAAAGGAAAGGGTTTCTGTGTGGTTAAAAAAAAGCCTTTCTTGTATTCCTCGTGTCATAAAGGGCGGCACGGTGGCGCAGCGGTAGAGTTGCTGCCTTACAGTGAATGCAGCGCCGGAGACTCAGGTTCGATCCTGACTACGGGCGCCATCTGTACGGAGTTTGTACATTCTCCCCGTGACCTGCGTGGGTTTTCTCCGAGATCTTCGGTTTCCTCCCACACTCCAAAGACGTACAGGTTTGTAGGTTAATTGGCCGGGCAAATGTAAAAATTGTCCCTGGCGTGTGTAGGATAGTGTTAATGTGCGGGGATCGCTGGGCGGCGCGGACCGGTGGGCCGAAGGGCCTGTTTCTGCGCTGTATCTCTAAATCTAAATCTAAAAATCAAAAAAAAAATCTAAATAAAAGGAGTCCATTTGCTTCATGAAATCTATGTCTGCTCTGAGAGCAATCCCACTACACCAGTCTCGAGGCAGTGTTTCAACCTAAAACATCCACCATTGCCTCCCCTCTCCCCTCTACTGATGCTACTCGGCCCACCAAGTTCCTCCAGCAGTTTGCTTTTCGCTCCCTGTTCAGCCACGTATTTCCCTGCAACCTCTCATCTCTCATATGGTGATCAACTCCTCCCTGGTTCTCCTTCTGTCTGCCAACACCAGGGGTGATTTGCAGCAATCAATTAGCTAGCACGTGGCAACCAGCATGCCTTTGGGATGTGGGAAGAAACCGGAGCACAGGGGGGAAAACCCACAGAGTCACTGGGAGAATGGGAGAAACCCCACACAGACAATGCCCGTGAAGCAGCAATGTTACTTTAGTGCACTGAAGATAGAGACAAAATGCTGGAGTAACCCAACGGGACGGGCAGCATCTCTGGAGAGAACGAATGGGTGACATTTCGGGTTGAGACCCTTCTTCAGACTGAGTCAGGGGAGAGGGAGATGCAGAGGTAAGGAAGTGTTAGGTGTGAAACCTTAGACAAAGGGGACGGAGATCAAGGAAAATGTAGAATAGATCATGGTTGGCCAGTAGAAGGAAACAACAAAGCCAACAGAGATAAAATGTAAAACGAGGACAATTAGAATAGGCGGAGAACTGGGAAGGGGGGAGGGGATGGAGAGAGAGAGAGGGAAAGCAAGGATTACTTTTTATTAGATTTAGATTTAGAGATACAGCGCGGAAACAGGCCCTTCGGCCCATCGAGTCCGCGCCTCCCAGCGATCCCCGCACATTAACACTATCCTACACACACTAGGGACAATATTTTTTACATTTTTACCCAGTCAATTAACCTACATACCTGTACGTTTTTGGAGTGTGGGAGGAAACCGAAGATCTCGGAGAAAACCCACGCAGGTCACGGGGAGAACGTACAAACTCCGTACAGACTGCGCCCGTAGTCAGGATCGAACCCGAGTCTCCGGCGCTGCATTCGCTGTAAGGCAGCAACTCTACCGCTGCGCCACCGTGCCGCTTGAGTACTTTTACTACTCAGTTAGTTACTATTACTACTCAGTTATTTGAAGTTTGAGAAGTCAATGTTCATACCGCTGGGGTGTAAGCTGCCCAAGCAAAATATGAGGTGTTGTTCCTCCAATTTGCGCTGGGCAGGGGTGTCTCAATCTGGAGGACATGTATTTAAGGTGAGAGGGGAAAGATTTAAAAGGAACTTGAGGATCAACTTTTTCCACACAGAAAGTTTTCCACACGCAAAATGGCTCCTACAACTATGCTGGTCATTAAAAGTACTCAACCAGTGGAACGAGATTTAAGTGAGGGCATTTTCATGTTGAAAACCTGGCAGACAATCCACACACAGTGTGGCATGGTGGAATGGGGTTAGGAGGGAGACATAGAACGGCCATGATTGAAAGGCAGAGTAGACTTGATGGGCCGAATAGCTTCATTCTGCTGCTATCACTTATGACCTGAGGACCACTTTCAGTGTGGAAAAGGTTAAACCTCAAGTTCCTTTTAAATCTTTCCCCTCTCACCCTAAACATGTGTCCTCCAGATTGAGACACCCCTGCCCTGGGCATCAAAAATACCTTGAACATCTGCCTTATCTACGCCCCTCATTATTTGATCTACCTCTGCAAGGTAATTTTGCAGCCTCTTATGCTCCAAGGAAAGAAATCCCAGTCGATCCAACCTCTCTTGAGACGGACTTAGGGTTCAGGCCAATATTATTTTCAGTCAACAACCATCATTAGAAAAAGATTATCTGACGATCACGACATTGCTATCTCTGAAATGTTGCCATGTTTATTTTTTAGTTTAGTTTGTATACAGCACGGAAACAGGCCCTTTGGCCCACTGAGTCCACACCGACCAGCGATCCCCGCACATTAGCACTATCATTACACTAGGGACAATTTACATTTACACCAAGCCAATTAACCTACAAACCTCTGCGTCTTTGGAGTGTGGGAGGAAACCGCAGATCTCGGAGAAAACACGCACAGTCACAGGGAGAACGTGCTAACTTAGTACAGACGGCATCCGTAGTCAGGATTGAACCCGGGTCTCCAGCGTGTCAAGCAATAGACAATAGACAATAGGTGCAGGAGTAGGCCATTCGGCCCTTCGAGCCAGCACCAGCATTCAATGTGATCATGGCTGATCATTCTCAATCAGTATCCCGTTCCTGCCTTCTCCCCATACCCCCTGACTCTGCTATCCTTAAGAGCTCTATCCAGCTCTCTCTTGAATGCATTCAGAGAAGTGGCCTCCACTGCCTTCTGAGGCAGAGAATTCCACAGATTTACAACTCTCTGACTGAAAAAGTTTTTCCTCATCTCCGTTCTAAATGACCTACCCCTTATTCTTAAACAGTGGCCCCTGGTTCTGGACTCCCCCAACATTGGGAACATGTTTCGTGCCTTTAACGTGTCCAACCCCTTAATAATCTTATATGTTTCGATAAGATCCCCTCTCATCCTTCTAAATTCCAGTGTGTACAAGCCTAGTCGCTCCAGTCTTTCAACATATGTCAGTCCCGCCAATCCGGGAATCAAGCACTGTAAAGCACTGTAATACACGCCGTCCTAAATATTTTTAAATAGTTTAAATATTTTTAGCCTAAACATTTTTAATATTTTATGCTCAAGTGGGATTTGAACCGTCAATCTGCTATCTCAGTGGGAAGATGGCTGCAAAGAAAGTCAGGCTGGAGACTGTATGCTCTGGCGTTAAAATTTGCTGGATGTGAGGAGGGCCCCTTGTTCAATTTTCATATTAGCTTCCCACCCAGGACAGAAGGCCTTCATTGGTATTGATGGAAAACTGTACAAGACAGTTCCAGACACAAAGGTCAATTGTTGGGGAGCGGATGAATCACAAACCGGCCCTGGTTTTCCCCGAATGCAATCACCAGTGAAAGGGACAAACAAAATAAACCCATATTCTGGTCAGGCGCTCCCCTGGGTCTGCATGGCAGCTGAGTGTTTTCATAGCTGGTGGATATTTTCAAAAAATGTTTCTTCAAACGCTGCGCCCTTTTGGGAGAATTTATCAGCTGAGGCCCAGTGCATCTGGCAAATTATTCAGAATAATAGGGGTCAGCGCTCAAAGGGCAGAATAGCTGCAGCAGCTGTCTAATGCAGGCAATCTGTCCATGGCAGCAGCACATGATAATATCATTTGCACTGCGCAGGTATATGTGATGCCTGGACACAGATTGCAGCCACACACGCCACCAGTGGGAATGTGACAGCAAAACATTTCAGTACTGATAGTGCATCGGTCGTCTTTCACTCCATGAATCATTGAGAAACGGTCTGAAATTTGTGGTAAACTCTCAGTGAAGCAGGAAAACAATCAGTTCCAGAGACGGACACAAAATGCTGGAGTCACTCGGCGGGCCAGACAGCATCTCCGGAGGGAAGGAATGGGTGACGTTGCGGGGGTCGAGACCCTTCTTCAGACTGATTTCTAACTGGCCGATAAATCTGAACTGCTTATCGGTTAACATTCTGCTGGCAGATTCACGCTATCCGCATGCAAGGTATGCTATGTTTATTCTCATTGACCTGTGCAGGAGGGGAAAGCAGACCATTCAGCCCTTTTACCTCCATTCTAGCTGTCAAAACACAGAAGATATACACGGCTTTAACAAAATCAAGCCAAATATGCAATGACCTAAATTAAAAGCCAAGCCAAATACTAACTGAGAGATGATGGATGGCAGAGGAACTAACTGGCTCTTCATTTACTCATGCAACAGTGTCCCTTAAGCTTCTGGCAAGTTATACTCCATATCATTCTAGCCTCATCAAGTTTAATTATTTATCAGCACTGAATGGTATGAAACAGATGAGAAATTATTTATTAATCAAACTCCGCACATCAATTAACTTCAACACTTTAGCCTAAATAACTGAGCCACATAATTGAAACGAATCTCTTTCTTTTGCGTGCAATTAATTAACAGTAGTTTGATTAAGACGAAAAATCATTCATCGCAAGACCAACCCAGAGATGGATGAAAGTAATAGACACTTATGTATGATATTTATTTGCAAACTAATCGTGTAAGATTTATTTCTACGGGCTGTAAACTTGTTAATGAAATTTCATTATAATGACAACATCATCCACTTTAGATAAAAAATAAACACATCTTACTCCAGCCTCCATGTGACCATCATCACCATCCGCCGGTCACACTTGGAGAAAATTGTGGACGCAGCCCAGACCATCACACAAACCAACCTCCCTTCCATTGACTCCATCTGCACCTCACGCTGCCTTGGCAAGGCCAGCAGCAGAATCAAGGACAATACAAGGTATGTAGGTTAATTGACTGGGTAAATGTAAAAATTGTCCCTTGTGTGTGTAGGATAGTGTTAATGTGCGGGGATCACTGGGCGGCGCGGACTTGGTGGGCCGAAAAGGCCTGTTTCCGCGCTGTATCTGAAATATGAAATAAATATGAAATAATAATATGAAATAAGTCGCACCCCGGCCACTCCCTCTTCTCCCCTCTCCCATCAGGCGAAAGATATAGGACTGTGAAAATGCACACCCCCAGACTCAGGGGCAGTTTCTTCCCAGCTGTTATCAGGCAACTGAATCATCCTACCACAAACCAGAGAGCAGTGCCGAACTACTGTCTACCTCTTTGGAGACCCTTGTACTATCTTTGATTGGACTTTACTGGACTTTATCGTGCACTAAACGTTATTTCCTTTATCATGTATCTGTACACTATGAGTGGCTCGATTGTAATCATGTATTGTCTTTCCGCTGACTGGTTAGCGCGCAACAAAAGCTTTTCACTGTACCTCGGTACATGAGACAATAAACTAAACTAAACTAAAGATGGACACAAAATGCTGGAGTAACTCAGTGGGACAGGCAGCATCGCTGGATAGAAGGAACGGATGGCGTTTCGGGACGAGACCCTTCTTCAGACTGATGCTGCCTGTCCCGCTGGGTTACTCCGGCATTTTGTGTCCATCTTCGGTGTAAACCAGCGTCTGCTGTTCCTTCCCAAGCTAAACTAAATACTGGTAACGTTCTAAATGCGGAGCAAGTGCTTTGACAAGGAGCGTTTGAGTGTGGGATGATTAATGGGGGTCACGGAAAACCCAATCCACACATCGGACACCACAAATCTGCACGTTTCAGCAGGGCTGGTGCAGGAACTCGGATAGTTCAAGGGTGATCCACGGGTGGATTACACGGCCACCTTAATCCTCCTCCTGTGGACATGCAGGAGATTGGGGACACTTTTCCAGCGTGACCTTGAGCCAGGGAACTGTGTCCAGCCACAGCTTCTGACAAACTATATTGCTCAGAGAGAGGTGCGGATGGATTGACCACGGACCATCCGCGATGCTGAGGACATGGTGGATGTATAGCATGCTTAATGAACGAGGCACTCCACACAACGACTGCCCAGGCAGGAAACACATCAGACAAAGCAGGTGGAGCATGAAGACAGACCAGGAGTTCCTTGTGGCTAATCTTCTCTCAAGCAGATGTGGCAACGTGGACATAGTCCCCTTTGAACAGTGTTTTCACACCTTACCCTCCCATATCTCTGCGTCTCCCTCTCCCTCTGACTCTCAGTCTGAAGAAGGGTCTCGACTCGAAACCTCACCCATTCCTTCTATCCAGAGGTGCCGCCTGTCCCGCCGAGTTACTCCAGCATTTTGTGTCTATCTTCAGTGTAAACCAGCATCTGCAGTTCCTTCTACACAACAATGCTTTAGTTGTGTGGACTGGCAGCACTGGCATAGTGAGAAAGAGGTGTGCGTTTAATTTGCAACCTCAGCTTCCACAAGCTCACATGTTATAGGAGTAGAATTAGGCCATTCGGCCCATTGAATCTACTCCACCATTCAATTGTGGCTGATCTCTGCCTCCTAGTCCCATTTTCCTGCCTTCTCCCCAGCGCAGCGCAGCGGTAGAGTTGCTGCTTTACAGCGAATGCAGCGCCGGAGACTCAGGTTCGATCCTGACTACGGGTGCTGCACTGTAAGGAGTTTGTACGTTCTCCCCGTGACCTGCGTGGGTTTTCTCCGAGATCTTCGGTTTCCTCCCACACTCCAAAGACGTACAGGTATGTAGGTTAATTGGCTTGGTAAATGTAAAAAAATTGTCCCTAGTGGGTGTAGGATAGTGTTAGTGTACGGGGATCACTGGGCGGCACGGACTTGGAGGGCCGAAAAGGCCTGTTTCCGGCTGTATATATATGATATGATGATGATGATAACCCTTGACACCCATTCTAATCAAGAATTTGTCTATCTCTGCTTTAAAAATATCCACTGACTTGGCCTCCACAGCCCTCTGTGGCAATGAGTTCCACAGATTAACTACCCTCTGACTAAAGAAGTTCCTCCTCACCTCCTTTCTGAAAGTGCGCCCTTTAATTCTGAGGCTGTGTCCTCTGGTCCTAGACTCTCCCACCAGTGGAAACATCCTCTCCACATCCACTCCATCTATGCCTTTCATTACTCTGTAAGTTTCAATGAGGTCCCCCATCAACCTCCAGTGAGTACAGGCCCAGTGCTGTCAAACACGCATCATATGTTAACCCATTCATTCCTGGAATCATTCTTGTAAACTAGGTTAATTCCCGGAATGGCGGAACTGTCATATGTTGAAAGACTGGATCAACTAGGCTTGTATACACTGGAATTTAGAAGGATGAGAGGAGATCTTATCGAAACGTATAAGATTATTAAGAGGTTGGACACGTTAGAGGCAGGAAACATGTTCCCAATGTTGGGGGAGTCCAGAACAAAGGGACACAGTTTAAGAATAAGGGGTAGGCCATTTAGAACTGAGATGAGGAAAAACTTTTTCAGACAGAGAGTTGTAAATCTGTGGAATTCTCTGCCTCAGAAGGCAGTGGAGGCCAATTCTCTGAATGCATTCAAGAGAGAGCTAGATAGAGCTCTTAAGGATAATGGAGTCAGAGGGTATGGGGAGAAGGCAGGAACGGGGTACTGATTGAGAATGATCAGCCATGATCACATTGAATGGCGTTGCTGGCTCGAAGGGCCGAATGGCCTCCTCCTGCACCTATTGTCTATTGTCCTCTGGCAATTTGGAGTTGGGGTGATGTGCGACCTGGGGAAAGCAGCAGCAGTCACGAGGGGAGGTGGATGGGGGGGGAGGGGGGGGGGGGAGGGGCGGAAATAAGGCCAAAAGGGGGATGGAAATTCAATAGTAAGGGAAGCCAGAAACACGTGGAATTCAACTTGTCTGAAGTTTAAAGAACACTGTTGCATGAAAAGTAAACATCGCCCAATTATTATCCGACAAGGCTTGTGACAGGCACGGGAGGAGATTACTGGGGATTTGGCTGAGATTTCCAAATCTCTGCTAGCCATGGGGTGAGGTGCCGGATGACTGGTTAGCAGCAAAATGTCATTTACTCAAGAAAAGGCAGCAGGGATAAGCCATGGATTTGCGGGGCCGGCGAGACTGGTGTCAGTCGCAGAGAAGTTACGAGGGAGAAAATCCTGAGCGACAGAGTTAATCCACACTGGCAAAGATATGGCAGAAGGAATTCGCTCCTCATAAGAGAAAATAAAAGTTGTACATTTTGGGAGATCCAAGAAGAACGGGATATGTACTCACAGGCAGCACAGCGGTAGTGTTGCTGCCTCACAGCGAATGCAGCGCCGGAGACTCAGGTTCGATCCTGACTACGGGCGCCGTCTGTACGGAGTTTGTACGTTCTCCCCGTGACCTGCGTGGGTTTTCTCCGATATCTTCACACTCCAAAGACGTACAGGTTTGTAGGTTAATTGGCTGGGCAAATGTAAAAATTGTCCCTAGTGGGTGTAGGATAGTGTTAGTGTGCGGGGATCGCTGGGCGGCGCGGACCCGGTGGGCCGAAGGGCCAGTTTCTGCGCTGTATCTCTAAATCTAAAAATCTAGAGTCGCTGCCTCACAGCACCAGACACCCGGGTTCGATCCTGACTACGGGTGCTTGTCTGTTCGGAGTTTGTACATTCTCCCCGTGACCCACGTGGGTTTTCTCCAGGTGCTCCGGTTTCTTCTCACATTCCAAAGACGTGCAGGTTTGCAGGTTAATTGGCTTTGGTGTAAATTGTCCCCAGTGTGTACGAGTGTAAAGGCGATCGCTGGACTCGGTGGGCCGAAGGGCACGTTTCTACGCTGCATTTCTAAACTAAACTAAACTGCTACGAATGACGGCACGCTGGATTGCATTGAGGAACAGAGAGACCTTGGTGTACAGGTCCATGGATTCCCTAAAGGTGGCAGCAACAAGGTGGAAAGGAAGTAGTACAGGATGGTGGCCTTTATTAGACAATAGACAATAGGTGCAGGAGGAGGCCATTCGGCCCTTCGAGCCAGCACCACCATTCAATGTGATCATGACTGATCATTCTCAATCAGTACCCCGTTCCTGCCTTCTCCCCATATCCCTGACTCCGCTATCCTTAAGAGTATCTAGCTCTCTCTTGAATGCATTCAGAGAATTGGCCTCCACTGCCTTCTGAGGCAGAGAATTCCACAGATTCACAACTCTCTGACTGAAAAAGTTTTTCCTCATCTCAGTTCTAAATGGCCTACCCCTTATTCTTAAACTGTGGCCCCTTGTTCTGGACTCCCCCAACATTGGGAACATGTTTCCTGCCTCTAACGTGTCCATCCCCTTAATAATCGTATACATTTCGATAAGATCTCCTCTCATCTTTCTAAATTCCAGTGTACACAAGCCTAGTCGCTCCAGTCTTTCAACATACGACAGTCCCGCCATTCCGGGAATTAACCTAGTAAACCTACGCTGCACGCCCTCAATAGCAAGAATATCCTTCCTCAAATTTGGAGACCAAAACTGCACACAGTACTCCAGGTGAGGTCTCACTAGGGCCCGGTACAACTGCAGAAGGACCTCTTTGCTCCTATACTCAACTCCTCTTGTTATGAAGGCCAACATTCCATTGGCTTTCTTCACTGCCTGCTGTACCTGCATGCTTCCTTTCAGTGACTGATGCACTAGGACACCCAGATCTCGCTGTACGTCCCCTTTTCCTAACTTGACACCTTTCAGATAATAATCTGCCTTCCTATTCTTACCACCAAAGTGGATAACCTCACATTTATCCACATTAAACTGCATCTGCCATGCATCCGCCCACTCACACAACCTGTCCAAGTCACCCTGCAGCCTCATAGCATCTTCCTCACAGTTGACACTAGCTGGGAAATAGAATGCAGGAGCACAAAGGTCAAGGTGATGTGCTATAAAACCTTGGCGTAGTCACCGCCATAAAGTGCTGTGAGCAGCTCTGGTTGTCACACCACATCACAAAAAGGTCGTGATTGCCCTGGAGAAGGTTTGGAGGAGATTTACCGGCATGTTGCCTGCGAATTAATTCTGAGGGTGGACTGGATAGGCAGTTTAATTACCCTGGAGTGGAGGAAACTGTGGGGGGAGCTTGATAGAGATATACAAAACTACGAAGGCATAAACTCGTACAGAATAATGAGAAACCTGTTCCCACTACAGAGAAGTCTACAACATGGGGCACAGGACTAAGAGAGCTAGAGCGGATAAAATTAAGATTTTTACACCGAGCGTCTTGCAATCTGGAGCACACAGCCCGAGATGGTGGACATGGGTACTCTCATAACATTTAAAAGATATTTGACGAGACACTTGAATTGCTAAAACATAGATGGTTATACCCCATTGGGATGATTGCCGATAGGTATATGATGGTCAGTTTGGATATGATGGGCTGAAGGGCCTGGTTCCATGCTATACGGTCTCCTAATCTGAGGAAGGACGTCCTTGCTATTGAGGCCGTGCAGCGCGGGTCCACCAGGTTAATCCCCGGGATGGCGGGACTGTCATATGAGGAAAGATTGGAAAGACTGGGTTTGTATTCCCTGGAATTTAGAAGGGTGAGAGGGGATCGTATAGAAACGTATAAAATTATAAAAGGGCTGGACAAGCTAGATGCAGGAAAAATGTTCCCAATGTTGGGGGAGTCTAGAACCAGGGGCCACAGTCTGAGAATAAAGGGGAGGCCATTTAAAACTGAGATGAGTAAAAGCTTTTCCACCCAGAGAGTTGTGAATTTGTGGAATTCGTTGCCACAGAAGGCAGTGGAGGCCAAATCACTGGATGAATTTAAAAGAGAGTTAGATAGAGCTCTGGCGGCCAGTGGAATCAAGGGATATGGGGAGAAGGCAGGCACAGGTCAGAGATTGTGGATGATCAGTCATGATCACTATGAATGGCGGTGCTGGCTCAAAGGGCCAAATGGCCTCCTCCTGCACCTATTGTCTATGTTTCTGCGTATGATTCCATGAGTCTAAACTTGCACTCATACTCTGACCCTCTTCCATTTCACCCACAGCTCTGCAGACATCTGCCGTCCAGCAACGGACCATGATTTAAAAAAAATGTTTTGACCTGGTTTGGATGACATGACGGTGCAGCAGTTAGTACAGCTGCCCCATAGTTCCAAGGCCTGGGTTCAGAGCTGTCCTTGGGAGTGGAGCTTGGATGGTCTCCCTGTGACTCCGCTGGATGCTTGGATTTCCCCCCCACATCCTGAAGATGTACTTGCAGGTTAACTGGGTTTTGAAAACCGCCCCTTACAAAATGATTAAAGGGGCGTGCAGACAAGAGAATAAAGCATCAGGGCTGTAAGGAATTAAACCGTGGCTAGCTGCAATGGCACAATGGGACTGCTCGATTGTGAGTCAGCATGGACCCGATGAGCCCAATGTTGTAGGAAGGAACTGCAGATGCTGGTTTGAACCGAAGATGGACACAAAATGCTGGAGTAACTCAACGGGACAGGCAGCATCATCTCTGGAGAGAAGGAATGGGTGACCTTTCAGGTCGAGACCCTTCTTCACACTGAAGTCTGAGTCCGAGTCTGAAGAAGGGTCTCGACCCGAAACGTCACCCATTCCTTCGATCCAAAGATGCTGCCTGTCCCGCTGAGTTACTCCAGCATTTTGTGTCTTCTTTTGTGTACATGCAAGGCTGGTCTTAGCGAGGCTCTGCTAATCAAACCATTGGAGGATTGATGAAGACACTCTGGATCCTGGTGATTCCAGATCCGGTCCATCCCACTGATGCTGAACCCAAGGCATTCTCATCATTATTGCTTCGTTTGGGCAGAGGGGTGATTTATTTGAGGTCCTTAAAACAAGACTGGAATTTGCAAACGTAGTTTCTGGCAATAACTATTTTCTGTGGTCGAGAATCTCGAGCCAGGAGTCATCTTAAAATTTGAGTTCTTCACAGAGCAGAAATATATGACCTTGGGGATCCCAAAGGCCGAGTCAATTAAAACCTTTTCAGGCTGAAACCGATTTTTGACAGGTTTAGGTATCACTGAGTGTAGAGCAAAATCAGATGAAAGCCAGTGGAGATATCAACCAGGCAAGGGTTCGCTGAACAGCACGATATGTCAACTTCTCTACATCGGCGAAACCAAATGTAGGCTCGGCGATCGTTTCGCTCAACACCTTCGCTCAGTCCGCCTTAACCAACCTGATCTCCCAGAGGCTGAGCACTTCAACTCCCCCTCCCACTCCCAGTCTGACCTTTCTGTCATGGGCCTCCTCCAGTGCCATAGTGAGGCCCACCGGAAATTGGAGGAACTGCACCTCATATTTCGCTTGGGCAGCTTGCAGCCCAGCGGTATGAACATTGACTTCTCCAACTTTAGATAGTTCCTCTGTCCCTCTCTTCCCCTCCCCCTTCCCAGATCTCCCACTGTCTTCCTGTCTCCACCTATATCCTTTCTTTGTCCCGCCCCCCTGACATCAGTCTGAAGAAGGGTCTCGACCTGAAACGTCACCCATTCCCTCTCTCCTAGATGCTGCCTGACCTGCTGAGTTACTCCAGCATTTTGTGATAAGCAGGATATCTTAGAATGGCTGAGTGAATCGCAAGGGTGTCCTGAAGGAGAAGAATTTAGTGCTGCTGCCTCACATTGTGTGCGAGACTGAATGTGTTGGAAGGAACTGCAGATGCTGGTTTAAATCGAAGATAGACACAAAATGCTGGAGTAACTCAGCGGGACAGGCAGCATCTCAGGAGAAAAGGAATGGGTGACGTTTCGGGTCGAGACCCTTCTTCAGACTGATGTCAGGGGAGGGGGCGGGACGGAGATAAAATGTAGTCGGAGGCAGTAAGGTTGGTGGGAGAACTGGGCTGGGGGGGAATGGAGAGAGAGGTTAAGCAAGGGCTACTGTATCCGCTGCTCCAGGTGTCAACTCCTGTATATTGGCGAGACCAAGTGCAGGCCCGGCGATCGTTTCGCTGAACACCTCCGTTCAGTCCGCCTAAACATACCCGATCGCCTGGTTGCTCCACACTTTAACTTCCCCTCCCATTCCCACACTGACCTTTCTGTCCTGGGCCTCCTCCATTATTCATCATGTGAGGCCCAGCGCAAATTGGAGGAACAGCACCTCATATTTTATTGGGCAGCTTACACCCCAGCGGTATGAATATCGACTTCTCTAACTTCAAGTAACCCTTGCTTTCCCTCTCTCTCCATCCCCTCCCCTTCCCTGTTCTCCCACCAGTCTTACTGTCTCCTACTACATTTTATCTCCGTACCGCACACTCCCCTCACTACCGCTGCACGCCCTCAATAGCAAGAATATCCTCCCTCAAATTTGGAGACCAAAACTGCACACAGTACTCCAGGTGCCCTGTACAACTAGGGCCCTGTACAACTGCAGAAGGACCTCTTTGCTCCTATACTCAACTCCTCTTGTTATGAAGGCCAACATTCCATTGGCTTTCTTCACTGCCTGCTGTACCTGCATGCTTCCTTTCAGTGACTGATGCACTAGGACACCCAGATCTCATTGTACGTCCCCTTTTCCTAACTTGACACCATTCAGATAATAATCTGCCTTCCTATTCTTACCACCAAAGTGGATAACCTCACACCTATCCACATTAAACTGCATCTGCCATGCATCTGCCCACTCACACAACCTGTCCAAGTCAAGGGCCTGTCCCACTTTAGGTGATTTTAAGGCGACTGCCGGCGACTGTCAAAGACGTAGCAGGTCGCCAAACTTTTCTTTTACCCGACGACAAAGACCACGACAATGCCGAGTCAGGTCGAGATTACACCGTCTTCTGAAACATCACGAAATTCCCACGCTGTCAATGCTTCTCCGGCATCCTACTTTTCGCTGAAATCACTGACAAGTCGGTAGGTACTTGAGAGTTTTGAACTATAACACCTTGTATGGGTTACTTAAAAACCAAGCATCACTGTAACAAGGAATAAACGATTTACTTCCAGTTTACTAATAGCAGTATTAAAAAATATATATTTTTAAGTGGTTAAGTTGGTTTTTGTGAAAAGTGTGTGGGCATTCTTTGAAAATGTAAGGGAGATGCATATCTGGTTTCTGGGTTGCATATCTGGGTTGGGAGCCCACTTTAAATGAAATGGCTGATGGCAATAAACATCGCAAAATTCCCACGCTTACCTGACCGTCAAACTGTCGCCTCCAATCTACCTGTCAAATGTCCTGACGGTAAATAAATTGGTTAAACACAAGCATTTTATGGTATTTTGAAATGACTTTACTTATTTTAATATAATGTGCTTCTAAATGCATCTAAGAGAACCTAGCAAACCTGGGGACAGCATGCAACATTTTCACTCAGATGATTTCTCAGCGACGCGCCGAGATCCACTACGATTCTTGGAAGACTCCTCATGATCATGCCCGCGACACCCCGGCGAACTGTCGGTGACAGCCTAGTCACCGGCAGTCGCCTTAAAATCGCCTAAGTGGGACAGGCCCTTCACCCTGCAACCTCATAACATCTTCCTCACTGTTCACACTGCCACCCAGCCTTGTGTCACACAGGCGGCAACCTACGTCAACCGAAGTCAACCTACATCTACCCGTGACAAGCTACGACAAGCTACGACCGTGTCGGCAACAACTGAAAACAGTTAACATCATTTTTGCCTCCGGTTTTGATGGCGGTACCTGTCGCCGGTTGACGTAGGTAGTCGCCAATGGAATTCACCGAAGTCATCACCGGCGACAACCTACGTCACCTGGTCACAACCTACAACAGCGCCCACGTCAGGAGACATCAAGCTACGCTCATTGGCGTCAAACCCACTGTCGCCAAAAAAAATTTGAAAATCCAGCGGCGACCAGAACGACGCTACGGCTCTTTGGAGACGACTCACGGCCGCACAGGTGACACCCCGGCAACCGTGTGGTGACGGCCTAGTCACCTGTAGTCGCCTAAAACATCGCCTAAGGCCCTTTACAATACAATATTTAAATTTCACACTGGTTAATCCAGCTGGCCATCCAGCTGCCAACAATGTGTGATAACGTATTGACCAGTGCCTCTTACCGCTGTGATGAAAAATACAATGGATGCTTTCTCAACGGACCAACCAACCCACCAAATTAATTGGTGTAAACCAGCATCTGCAGTTCCTTCCTGAACATTTTGGCTGCACCACTGCGGAATCTCCTCAAGGTCGGTATGCCGACTTTGAAGAAGTCTCCGATGGGAGTCCTGCAACACTCTGTCTCGCTGCTCCCCCTCTATGATTCCTCCTGATCTCTGGGTCTACCACAACGTTTTCATCCAGACTCGCTGCCAGTCTGAAGAAGGCGCCTATTCCTTTTCTCCAGAGATGCTGCCTGACCCACTGAGTTACTCCAGCTTTTTTGTGTCTTTCTTAAACCCAAAAAAGTACTGGGTTGCTGTAAAACACAAATGCTTACTGATTGCACAGTGAACCCCTTGAAATGTGTCGTTCACAAACGCCCATGTCTTATAGTGCAGCTTCTGTAGAGGACTTAGATCAGTGCTGATAAATCTAAAGCAGCGCCAATCTGAATTACATTTGACAGATTGCACCATCTGGAATAAATATACCCAGAGCGGCTGAAATATTGATGAACGTTCAAAAGCTAACCAGAGGGGGGAAAAGTTTTTTTAAAAAAGGCTTCAGATGTGTGGCAAGAGAATGATTTCAGTGACAAAACCCAAGAGAGCAACATGAAAACTTTGAGTTTGGTTGAGAATTCTCATTTTGTAGCTGTCCCTTATTGTACAAGGATCAGCTCCAGAGTCATACTAATGCTGGGGGTAAAGCTGCCCACTCCAGCTCACGTCAAATGGAAACAAGGCCTCACCACATTGAGGAACAAAGAACTGCAGACACTGGTTAATACACAAAAGGTCACAACGTGTTGGAGTAACTCAGCAGGTCAGGCAGCATCTCTGGAGAACATGGATGGGTCATACGTAGGAAGGAACTGCAGATGCTGGTTTGCACCAAAGGAAGACCCAAAATGCTGGAGTAACTCAGCGGGACAGGCAGCAACTCTGGAGAGAGGGAATGGGTGACGGTTCAGGTTGAGACCCTTCTTCAGACTATATTGACGTATTGACTATATTGATGTTAAAAATGCAATAGGTGCAGATAGGATTTCATATTGATTTCACACACTTCTCCCCTCACAGTGCAGCTTATACAAACTAGCCACGTACTAGCCGTCTTGCAGATGAAACCTCGTAACCTGTGGCAGGTAGCTCCACAGAAACTACTGGTGACAAACTTTTCATGGGCCACTCACCACTTGCGTTCTGTATGTGTCTTGTGCATCACAATGCAGAAGTCAAGAAGTCTCTGTGACTCTATGAGAAGAATAGGTCGGGTAGATGCACAGATTCTCTTGCCCAGATTAGGTGAATCGAGGACCAGAGGACATAGGTTTAAGGTGAAGGGGGAAAGATTTAATAAGAATCTGAGGGGTATCTTTTTCACACAAATGGTGGTGAGTGTATGGAATGAGCTGCCAAAGGAGGTAGTTGAGGCGGGGACTATCCCAACGTTTAAGGAACAGTTAGACAGGTACATGGATAAGACAGGTTTGGAGAGATATGGACCAAGCGCGGGCAGGTTGGATTTGTGTAGCTGGGACATGTTGTTGGCCGGTGTGGGCAAGTTGGGCAAAAGGGCCTGTTTCCACACTGTATCACTCTAAGAAGCTGGATATCAGACACCAACACCTTTAACTTCCCGCTGTGGGACTACCCTCGGCTCTCTCCTGAACCAAGGAGGTGGATGCAGTTTACATGTGGCCCCTTAGCTTTAAACCAGCCGTGCCTGGTGTATTGAGTGAAAGCCCATTCAACTAAACGTGATGTATGAAAATAACTGCAGATGCTGGTACAAATCGAAAGTATTTATTCACAAAATGCTGGAGTAACTCAGCAGGTCAGGCAGCATCTGCAACGTCACCCATTCCTTCTCTCCTGAGATGCTGCCTGACCTACTGAGTCACTCCAGCATTTTGCAACTAAACGTGATGATCACTAATGTTGAGTACAAAATGTAAGGGCAGTTAAAGCTTCCTTATTTAATCTCCCTTATTTACCTTCACCTTTGCGTCTGTAATTAAATTAATCTATCAGATTAAATTAAGCCGTGAATTTATTTTAAAAAAATGATTTGCATGCTTTGCAAGTGTTATTTTTTTTGTTATTTGTTCACAATTGACAATTAAAATTGTTAGTTTTCTTTGGTTATAAGACCCAGGTAATGTCCTCTGATGGGAGTTAGCACTGGGATGTGGGGCTCAGGCTCCACTGTCTAGCTGCCACACCAGCAACCTCCATTGTGTAGGTGGTCACGATGGCCAGGCTTTCAACCCGATTGGAGTTGCAGGGCCACATCTGTCCCGAGCGCCAGCGGAGCCCTAGGTGCGAGCTGCTTCAGGCACATCTGGCCCACTAATTTATTTCACAGTCATCGAGTGGTATCGCACAGCAATGTGCTTTGGTCCCACCATATCCATGCCCACCTTTTGCCAATCAACACTAATCCCATTTGCCGACATGGCGACTGTGTTCTTCGCTGCCTTGCAGGGGAGAGAGAGGGAGAGAGAGAGAGAGAGGGAGAGGGGGAGAGGGGGAGAGAGAGAGAGACAGAGACAGAGACAGAGACAGAGACAGAGACAGAGACAGAGACAGAGACAGAGACAGGAGACAGAGACAGAGACAGAGACAGAGACAGAGACAGAGACAGAGACAGAGACAGAGACAGAGAGAGAGAGAGAGAGAGAGAGAGAGAGAGAGAGAGAGAGAGAGAGAGAGAGAGAGAGAGAGAGAGAGAGAGAGAGAGAGAGAGAGAGAGAAGAGAGAGAGAGAGAGAGAGAGAGAGAGAGAGAGAGAGAGAGAGAGAGAAGAGAGAGAGAGAGAGAGAGAGAGAGAGAGAGAGAGAGAGAGAGAGAGAGAGAGAGAGAGAGAGAGAGAGAGAGAGAAGAGAGAGAGAGAGAGAGAGAGAGAGAGAGAGAGAGAGAGAGAGAGAGAGAGAGAGAGAGAGAGAGAGAGAGAGAGAGAGAGAGAGAGAGAGAGAGAGAGAGAGAGAGAGAGAGGAGAGAGGAGAGAGAGAGAGAGAGAGAGAGAGGACAATAGGTGCAGGAGTAGGCCATTCAGCCCTTCAAAGCCAGCACTGCCATTCAATGCGATCATGGGTGATCACTCTCAATCAGTACCCCCGTTCCTGCCTTCTCCCCCATACCCCCTCACTCCGCTATCCTTAAGAGCTCTATCCAGCTCTCTCTTGAAAGCATCCCAACGAACTGGCCTCCACTGCCTTCTGAGGCAGAGATTCCACACCTTCACCACTCTCTGACTGAAAAAGTTCTTCCTCATCTCCGTTCTAAATGGCCTACCCCTTATTCTTAAACTGTGGCCCCTTGTTCTGGACTCCCCCAACATTGGGAACATGTTTCCTGCCTCTAATGTGTCCAATCCCCTAATTATCTTATGTATCAATAAGATCCCCCCCTCATCCTTCTAAATTCCAGTGTATACAAGCCCAATCGCTCCAGCCTTTCAACATACGACAGTCCCGCCATTCCGGAGACAGAGCCAGAGAGAGAAAGAGAGAGAAAGAGAGAGAAAGAGAGAGAAAGAAGAGAGAAAGAGATGAGAGAAAGAGAGAGAGAAAGAGAGGTGATAGAGAGAGATAGAGAGAGAATAGAGAGAGATAAGGAGAGAGAAAGAGAGAGAAAGAGAGAGAAAGAGAGAGAAAGAGAGAGAGCACACTGAATATCCGTGTGCCTATCCAAAAGCCTCTTAAATGCCACTGCAGTATCTACCTTCACCATTACCCCAGGCATTACTTTGCCCATCTCACCCTAAAGCTGCCCTCTGCTGCTTGACATTTCCACACTGGGAGAAAGGATCTGACTGTCTTTCCGATCTGTGCCCCTCAAATTTAACCTACTCCTATCAGGTCTCCCATCATCTGACGTTCCAGAGAAAACAATCCAAATTTGTCCACCCTGTCGTTATTGGTGATACCCAGTAATGCCGCCGGCATTCTGGGAAACCTCTCCTGCACCCTCACATCATTGCCGTAATGTGGTGACCGGACCTGAACACAGTACTCCAAAAAGCTGCAACATGACTTCCTGACTCTTGTACTCAATGCCCCGACCAACGAAGGCAAGCACTCCATTTGCCTTCGTTGCCGCTCCTACCTACCAGTGCTTCCATTCTCAGGGAGCTATGAACTTGCATCCCAAAACCTCTCGTAGGTATTTATTTCACAAAATGCTGGAGTAACTCAGCAGGTCAGGCAACATCCGAGGAGAGAAGGAATGGGTGACGTTTCGGGTCGAGACCAGACCTCCCAAAATCTCTTTGTACACTAATGCTGTTTAGGGTCCTGCCATTAACTGTACACTTCCCCTGACATTTGCCTTGCCTATTTCTGTCCAAACGTCACCTGAATATAGTAATTGTGTCTGATTCCACCTTCTCCCATGGCAGCATATTCCAGCTATCAATCACTCTCTGTGTAAAAATACTTCCTCCGTGGGTCTCCTTAAAAACTTCATCTCTCTCCTTATATCGATGGCCTCTTTTACCTTGTAACCCCTATCGCGGGTTAAATAATTTGCCTAACTCACCTACCTATGCCTCTTATTCACAAAATGCTGGAGTAACTCAGCAGGTCAGGCAGCATCTCAGGAGAGAAGGAATGGGTGACGTTTCGGGTCGAGACCTTCTTCAGACCCGAAACGTCACCCATTCCTTCTCTCCTGAGATGCTGCCTGACCTGCTGAGTTACTCCAGCATTTTGTGAATAAATACCTTCGATTTGTACCAGCATCTGCAGTTATTTTCTTATACCACCTGTGCCTCTTATCATTTGATACATCTATCAGTTCAATCCACGGGATCTTTCACTCTGGGGGGAAGCAAGTACAGCCTACCCGACCTCTCCCCATAATTAACGTTCTTCAAAGCCGGGAGCATGCTGGTGAATCTCCTGCCCCCTCTCCAGTGGTCTGGTCTGGTTGCGTTTCGAGCAAGTTTTTGGTTGGAGCACCTTCACCTGAACTTGTCTTTATGTCTGATTTTCCTCCCAAAAATCGCAGGGGAGCTCTCTAAACGGTGGCGTAGCGGTAGAGTTGCAGCGCCGGAGACCCGAGTTCGATCCCGACTACGGGTGCTGTCTGTACGGAGTTTGTAAATTATCCCCGTGACCGGCGTGGGTTTTCTTCGAGATCTTCGGTTTCCTCCCACACGCCAAAGACGTACAGGTATGTAGGTTAATTGGCTTGGTAAATGTAAAAATTGTCCCTAGTGTGTGTAGTCAAGTCAAGTCAAGTCCCTAGTGTATAGCACATTTAAAAACAACCCACGTTGACCAAAGTGCTGTACATCAGTTCAGGTACTAAGAACGAACATACAATGGCACACAAACATAACAGCACATACATAAACAATTCACAGCGCCCCCTCAGAGGGCCTCAAACGCTAGGGAGTAGAAATAGGTTTTGAGCCTGGATTTAAAGGATTCGATGGAGGGGGCAGTTCTGATGGGGAGAGGGATGCTGTTCCACAGTCTAGGAGCTGCAACCACAAAAGCGTAGGATAGTGTTAATGTGTGGGTGATCGCCGGTCGGTTCGGACTCGGTGGGCCGAAGGGCCTGTTTGCGCGCTGTATCTCTAAACTAAACACAGACAAAATCGCAAATACTCGGGTGGATTTTTTTTTGTGGTTGCTAGGCAACGAGTAATCTTGCCTTGGCTGTGGATATGCAGCCCAACGTTTTTCATCAATACAATGAAATAAACTGAAATAAGCAACACCCTCATTTATCAACGGGAGGAAGGCATCTCATTAGAAGCACTAGGCTAGGGAAAACGCAATAGCAATAAAATGAATAGCAATAACATGACTAATTGTCCTTGATCCAAAAGTGATTGTAAAAGTGATGTGAAGGTCACGGGAGCCCATGACCAGGTCCTCTGGATGCGGAGAATAATGTTGCCCTCTTTCACTAACGCAATTAATCAAGGTAGCACCATCAGTATTTGATGAAAATGGAGCTGTGTTGCCATGGCGCCTCTTGCAATGCTCCAAAGTGCTTCACGGAGGAATGAATTAAAAAAAAATTAAGTATCACCACTTTTACAGTGATCACCTGCTGCAGCAGCTGATTTATGTGCAGCAAGCTCCCAATCACACTGCGACAATGACAATGTGATTTTTTCTTTCCTTGTAATAAGTTAGACGAGAGATAAATATTGGCCAGGGCATCATGGATGAATCCCTTGCAGGTCCCAGAGATAACGCATGCCTTGGCCTCTTGGCTGTCTCTCAGAGTGGACAAGGCCCACAAGGTAATTCTTTATCTAAAAGGCAGCACTGGATGCAGGTGCTGGACTCCCAGTCTGAAATTGTGTACTCAAGTCTTTTGAGGGAGATTTGAGCACACAGTCTTCTGAACTGGAGGTATTTCACAATGAATCACAAGGTAGATCACAATGAATGGCGGTGCTGGCTCGAAGGGCCGAATGGCCTCCTCCTGCACCTATTTTCTATGTTTCTATGTATTTATGTAACCAAATGAGATGCAGTTGGCTGTGGTAAACAGTCACCAGACGGATGATGGTAAAACCACAAAATCGCTCATTCTGTCCGTGACACGTCCTCAGCAGAAAGCCTAAAGGGCCTGTCCCACTTAGGCGATTTTAAGGCAACTGTCGGTGACTAGGCTGTCGCCGACAGTTCGCCAGGGTGTCGCGGGCATGATCGTGAGGAGTCTTCAAAGAATCGTTGTGGATCTCGGCGCGTCGCTGAGAAACCAACCGGTATGAAATTTCTCGGCGACAGCTGGCTTGTCGACAGGTATCGTTGCTTATTGCGGGCGCTGTCGCATGCTGTCCCCAGGTTTGATAGGTTCTCTTAGATGCATTTAGAAGCATGTAATATTAAATTAAGTAAAGTCATTTGAAGATACCATAAAATACTTGTGTTTAACCAATTTATTTACCGTCAGGACATTTGATAGGTAGATTGGAGGCGATAGTTTGACGGTCAGGTAAGCGTGGGAATTTTTGCGATGTTTATGGCCATCAGCCATTACATTTAAAGTGGGATCCCAACCCAGATATGCAACCCAGAAACCAGGTATGCATGTCCCGTACATTTTCAAAGAATGCCCACACTCCGCACAAAAACCCATTTAACCACTTTTAAAATTAAATTTCTTAATACTGCTATTAGTAAACTGGGAGTCAATCCAGTTTATGCCTTATTACCGTGAAGCTTGGTTTTCAAGTAACCCAGGCAAGATGTTATATTTCAAAACTCTCAAGTAATTGCCGACTTGTCAGTGATTTCAGCGAAAATTAGGACGCCGGAGAAGCATTGACAGCGTGGGAATTTCGCGATGTTTCCGAAGACGATATAATCTCGACCTGACTCGGCATTGTCGTGGTCATTGTCGTCGGGTAAAAGAAAATTTTGGCGATCTGCTACGACTTTGACAGTCGCCGGCAGTCGCCTAAAAAATCGCCTAAGTGGGACAGGCCCTTTACCTCTCTTGCTGTGATGATCTGATACTTAAATGAATTAAAAACACCCATTGCCTTCAGCTATCCACACACCAGCCTAGATATTCTTGTTTAGGAAAGAACTGCAGATGCTGGTTTAAATCGAAGATGGACACAAAATGCTGGAGTAACTCAGCGGGACAGGCAGCATCTCTGGAGAGAAGGAATGGGTGACGTTTTGGGTCGAGACCCTTCTTCAGACTGATGCTCCTTCTTGACCTCGGTGAATAGTAGTACTGGATTTCTGATTTAATTTTAGCTAATGCTATAGAAACTGACTGAAAAATTAAAAAAATGTGGGTGCTGGGAATTGAAACTAAATTAGGTCAGGTACTATCTCTGGAAGGGAAAACAAAGTTAACCTTTGAGGTGAAACATTACCTCCTGTTTTTTTTTTTAAACCAAAAGCAGGGTAGTGGCAAACTAGGGCAAGTCCAAATCACCATTAGTTTTGCTAAGCTACTTTAATGTTGTTATATTATATGCTGAATGTTCCAGGATTTTTTTTCTGATTGTATTGTATCAGGGTTAAGTGCTGGCATTTGCTGACTGGCAATAAGATGGAACACAAAACTGGTCCAGTAGATCCTTAACCCCCATTAATCACTTTAACAACTGGTGAGATTTGTGTGAATGGCCTGCAGTATCTGTGACAGGCATGCAATGGTAATTCAAAGTGGACTTGCATCATAAGAAAACAAATCCATTGACGTAATTCAACCCCTAACCATCTGCCTGAACTGGGATGCCAGATCTATTTTTAATATTGGCTGTGTCTCTGTTTCCAAATTCCATAACCATCTGGTCAATTGAATAGTTTATTCAGACAAGGAGTGAAAACCAAATGCTTAGGGGGACTGATAGCATGGTGGTTAGGTTACCAGAATAGTATCCCAAAGATGTTGCCAGGACTAGAGGGGCTGATCCATAGGCAGAGGTTGAGTAGGCTGGGTCTCTATTCCTTGGAGCGCAGGAGGATGAGAGATGATCAGGAGGATGAGAATGAGGGTGTCTAAGATCATGAGAGGAATAGATCGGGTGGATGCACAGAGTCTCTTGCCCGGAGTAGGTGAATCGAGGACCAGATGACATAGGTTTAAGATAAAGGGGTAAAGATTTAATAGGAATCTGAGGGGTAACTTTTTCACACAAAGGGTGGTGAATGTATGGAACAAGCTGCCAGAGGAGGTAGTTGAGGCAGGGGGTTTCAGTCAGAGAGTTGTGAATCTGTGGAATTCTCTGCCTCAGAAGGCAGTGGAGGCCAATTCTCTGAATGCATTCAAGAGAGAGCTAGATAGAGCTCTTAAGGATAGCGGAGTCAGGGGGTATGGGGAGAAGGCAGGAACGGGGTACTGATTGAGAATGATCAGCCATGATCACATTGAATGGCGGTACTGGCTCGAAGGGCTGAATGGCCTCCTCCTGCACCCATTGTCTATTGTACCATATCAACATTTAAGCAGCAGTTAGACAGGTACATGGATAGGACACGGTTTGGAGGGAGATGGACCAAACGCGAGCAGGTGGGGCTAGTGTAGCTGGGACATGTTGGCCGGTGTGGGCAAGTTGGGCCGAAGGGACTGTTCCCACTCTTTATCACTCTATGACTCTATGAATAGACATTTGGTTCAAATGCGCGAGATCAACTCCCATCAAGGCAGCTGGAGATTTTTTAAATTCAAGTAAATGTACAAGTATAAAATTGATTTTGAACATTGATTTCTCTAACTTTAGATAGCTCCTCTGTCCCTCTCTTTCCCCTCCCCCTTCCCAGTTCTCCCGCTGTCTTCCTGTCTCCCACTACAACCTTTCTTTGTCCCGGCCCCTCCCGTGACATCAGTCTGAAGAAGGGCCTCGACCCGAAACCTCACCCATTCCTTCTCTCCTGAGATGCTGCCCGACCCGCTGAGTTACTCCAGCATTTTGTGATACCGTCGATTTGTACCAGCAGCTGCAGTTATTTTCCTACACTAGTAGAAAATTGAAGTAACTTAGCAAAAGTAGTGGTGATTTGGACTCAACGCTTGTTTGCCAGTACCCTTCCTTGAGGGGGGGGGGGGGACACATTTGTGGCCCTCCCTCTCCCCTGCCTGGTCCTTCGGTGAGTGCGAGCCTACCGATTTGTTGACTTTTAACTCAAGGACAATAGACGTTGGCATTGCCATTGACATCCAGGTCCTGTGAATGAAAACACTCTCAGGATGTGGACACCCCACTGGATATTTTTTTTTAAATCACAGGAGCTCCTGCTACAGTCCAAACAAGTCTTAAGAACTCTGTGAGAAAAAAAAAAAAACCCCTTCCCTTTGATTGAAAGGATTAGAGTTCCAAGCTAAACCGGCTGTTCTGTCATGGAGAGGAGAACAATGTGGAGTGTTTGTCTGCAGCAGTACGAAGGACAGTTCCTCCACGCCGAGGGAACAGGTCCAAAGCAGACACTGAAATAATACCTCAGTGCATTGTATTATTTTAAAGTGAAGCCTAAATTTAAAAAAATAAAATAAATAGAATTAAGTTGCCCCACTAACAGAATTACTCTCCCACTGATGAAGTGAGAGTGGGGTTGACAGTCTAGCTCTTGGCTACTCTCCAAACTTGTGAAGAAAGCAAAACAAATCATAAACCCATTCAATTAGATAACCACATTGCTCAAGAACACCCACTATGCAGGAAGGGGGGTGGGGGGGGGAAAGTTTCCTCGTATTAATCTCTGCCTGCATCAACAAAACCCTGGGAGAATAACAAATACTCGCAAACTTCCACACAGAGGTAAACATTTAAAAATGAATCCGACACATCATTGAGTTTCTGATTCTCTCCGAAATCATTTCCTTTTTTTTTTAAAGTAGGAAAATAATCGCAGATGCTGGTACAAATCGAAGGCATCACAAAATGCTGGAGTAACTCAGCGGGTCAGGCAGCATCTCAGGAGAGAAGGAATGGGTGACGTTTCGACCCTCCACAGTTTAAGAATAAGGGGTAGGCCATTTAGAATGGAGATGAGGAAGAACTTTTGCAGTCAGAGAGTGGTGATGGTGTGGAATTCTCTGCCTCAGAAGGCAGTGGAGGCCAGTTCGTTGGATGCTTTCAAGAGAGAGCTGGATAGAGCTCTTAAGGATAGCGGAGTGAGGGGGTATGGGGAGAAGGCAGGATCGGGGTACTGATTGAGAGTGATCAGCCATGATCGCATTGAATGGCGGTGCTGGCTCGAAGGACTGAATGGCCTCCTCCTGCACCTATTGTCTATTGTCTATTGTCCTTCTCTCCTGAGATGCTGCCTGACCCGCTGAGTTACTCCAGCATTTTGTGATACCTCCTTTTTAAAAAAAATATATCAATTTGTTTTAAATGGCAATGAATCCAAAGTGGCAGCAACTTTTCCGTACGGAAGCTTGTTATGAAAGGGACAAGTTGCACGCCCATCAACCCAGCAGATGCGGGATTCTGGTGGCGGTGGACTTGCAGATTTTCCGCACTGTTCGATGACATTCCCATTCACACTCCGTTTCATTCAGCCCCTTTTTCCACGTCGCACGGCAGAGTAAACAAAATTCCAGCAGGCCCGTAAGTTTAAAGGAAGCGTGGGAAGCTGAGCCCTGGTGAGTTACAAAGGGAGCGCAGGAAACAAAACTGTGTGTAAAGGGAGGGCGGGAAGCAGGCCCTCCGACGAGGCTCGAGAGAGAGAGTGCAAGAACTGGGGCCGATAGGACTTCGAAGGGACCACTGGAAGGAGGGCTGCAGTGTGTTGAAAGTCGTGTGGGAACTGGTTCACAGTGAGTTTAAAGGGAGCACAGAAATCAGGGCCACGGGGAATTTAACGAGAGCGTGGGTTGTGCAAGAGAGAGCACGGTAACCGTGAGTCCCCATGTGCTCAGTCAGAGGGCGGTGAATCTGTGGAATTCTCTGCCACAGAAGGCTGTGGACGCCAAGTCAGTGGGATATTTTTACAGCAGAGATAGATAGATTCTTGATTAGTACGGGTGTCGGGGGTTACGGGGAGAAGGCAGGAGAATGGGGTCATGAGGGAGAGATAGATCAGCCATGATTGAATGGTGGAGTAGGCTTGATGGGCCGAGTGGCCTAATTCTGATCCTGTCACTTATGACCTTAAAGGGGCCCCTGTGAGTTAAAGGGACAGAGGGATTGAAGTCTTGGCATACTATCTTTTGCACTCTGTTTCCTTTCCACTGTTGCACTCACGCAAGGTCTGATTGCACCCATGCATGACATGGTTTGCCTCGATAGCAAGCAAAACTAAGTTTTTCGCTGTACCTCGGTACAATAATAAACCAATGGCAAACCAATACAAACGACGGGAATGCAGGAACCCGCACCCCGTGATCCAAACACCGAAGCATCGGGATTTCCGAAGAATGGACTATCAGAATTGTACCGTGATTCTTGGTCTGTATGCAAGACAATCCCTCATGGGAACACCCAATTTCCCACAATCCTGGATGTACCATACACTTCCACTATCTATTTTACAATCATGATTCAAACTGCCTTTGCAAAATACTCTTCCGTAGCTCACACTGGTACATTTCCTCATAGTAGGGTTAACAAGAGTTGTAAGCATATCTAACATTTATCGTATTGATGGAAATCAGCCGAGAAAACAAACACTCCAATATGATTTATCAAGCCGCCTTCCGACGGTGTATATCAATAAAATAAATCAACAGGAGATGAACAAAATAAAAAGTATCTCTCAATTAAGTAATACATGGGTTGATTGCGTATTGATTACCAATTAAAAAACCCCAATAAGATCCAAGTGCAGCTCAGTTAAACTGCTTCAGATAACAACATGAATCATCATCTCTGGAGAAAAGGAATGGGTGATGTTTCGGGTCGAGACCCTTCTGATGTTGATCTTGCTATTTAGCGTGTTTTACTCCAACCAACAGGTTATTAATTAAAAATTATAATGATTAGTAGATCATTTTGCAGCAGGGTTCCAAGATATGTAGAACAGATCATTCTAACCACCAACTATTGTAATGTTAAATTACTTTAAAAGTCCAGCAATTGCCAAGGAAAATATCTCTGTTTATCAAATGTAAGAATCAGAACTGGAAGGATAGAAGTCCACAATGGTGTGCCATAGGCATTGTGAGCAGCCTGTGACTATTCTGATTTACTACTAACTGATATTTCCGGCAACTTTTCTTCTTTTATTGGCATGTTTTCATGCACAAGTGTACTTTCTACTTTCTAAACATCAAGAATTATGATAATCGATTTAAGATAAATCAAAATACAGGTGCTCCTCGATTTACGATGGGGTTACTTTCCGATAAACCCATCGTAAATCGAAAATATCGTAAGTCGAAAATGCATTTAATACACCTAACCTACCGAACATCATAGCCACCTAACCTACCCAACATCATAGCCACCTAACCTACCCAACATCATAGCCACCTAACCTACCGAACATCATAGCCACCTAACCTACCCAACATCATAGCCACCTAACCTACCCAACATCATAGCCACCTAACCTACTGAACATCATAGCCACCTAACCTACCCAACATCATAGCCACCTAACCTACTGAACATCATAGCCACCTAACCTACTGAACGTCATAGCCACTTAACCTACCCAACATCATAGTCACCTAACCTACTGAACATCATAGCCACCTAACCTACCCAACGTCATAGCCACCTAACCTACCCAACGTCATAGCCACCTAACCTACCCAACGTCATAGCCACCTAACCTACCCAACGTCATAGCCACCTAACCTACCGACCATCACGGTTTCTACTGAATGTGTATCGCTTTTGCACCATCGTAAAGTCGAAATATTATAAGTCGAAGCATCGTAAGTCGAGGAGCACCTGTAGTTACTATTGCAAGTTCGCAGAAGATACCAATATTGGCTATACGGTGGGTGGTGAAGGAGGGTGTCTAAGGTTACAGCAAGATATTGATCATTGGGAAAGTTGGCCAAGGAATGGCAGATGGAGTTTAACTCAGATAAATACGAAGTGATGCATTTTGGAAAGTTAAACTAGGCCAGGACATACACTATGAATGGCAGGGCCCTCGAGAGCACAGAAGTACCAGGGGCATAGAGAGGGTAGACAATCACAGTCTTTTTACTCAAGGGCATAGGTTGAAGAGGGGAGATATTTAAAAGGGGTATGAGGGGCACATAAGTTGATGGAATGAGCTTCTAGGGATCTAGGTGGGTGTAGTTACAGCATTTAATAATATTTGGAGATGTAAATGCATAGGAAAAGGTTAGAAGTATAAAGGACAAACACAGGCAAATGAGATAGGTATCTAGGCCTACATGGGTGAGTTAGGCGTGGCCTGCATGGAGAGGTTGTTTATGGCACGTATCAACACCTGCCTTGGCTGGAACCTGGTCATACTACAATTTGCCTCGCACCACAATAGACCAAAGGAGATGCGATCTCGCTGGTCCTCCGCTCTGCACTGGACCACTTGGACAATAACCACACATACATCAGATTGGTGTTCTTGTCTACAGGTCGGCCTTCAACACCATCGCCCCCTGTAAACTGGTTACCAAGCTCAGGAAACTGCGCATCCCTGTCCAACTGGACACTCGACTTGCTCATCAACAGAACACAATCAATGCTTCCTCCTTGATAACCATCTGCACAGGGGCACCTGAAGGCTGGGTGTTCCATGCTTTACAAGAGGGACATCGAGGATCCAGATACCGGTCTTCATCGACGGGTCACTGGTGGAAAGTCAACAAGTTCAAATTCCTGGGCATCCATATCTCCAAAGATCTGTCCTGGACCCAGCACATTGATGCAATCGTAAAGAAAGCCCATCAACGCCTCGCCTTCCTTACAAGATTGAGGAGATTCGGTATGTCAACAAATGCTCCGTTGAACTTCTACGTGTGTACGGTAGAAAACATGATCATCGATTGCATCACGGCGCCCAATGCCCAGATACGGAGGTGATACAAGCAATGTTGGACACAGGCCAGCCCGTCACGGGTGCTAACCTCCCCACCACCAAAGGGATCTACAGGAGGCATTGCCTCAAAAAGGCAGCTAGAATCACCAAGGACCCACACCACCTTGACCACGCGCTCATGTCATTTATATCATCAGGAAGAAGGTATAGGAGTCTGACCGCCAGGTTCAGAAGCAGCTTTTCCCCGATAACCATCAGGCCACTGAACACAACAAACAGCAACTAAACGTCTAACTACCAACTGTCATGCTTGCTTTGTTTTGTTTTACACTATATTGCTCTTTTATATTTATCGAATTTCTATTTATTTTTGTTTGATTATATTATCTACTGAGTACTGTGTTTATGGATCTGCTGTGTTGCTGCAAGTAAGAATCTCATTATTCAATTTTGGTACATATGACAATTAAATGCATTTTCTGTCTTTCTCTCTCTCTCTCTCTCTGCCCTCTGTCTCTGTCTCTCTCTGTGTCTTTGCCTCTCTCTCTGTCTCTGTCTCTCTCTGTCTCTCTCTGTCTCACTCTGTCTATCTCTCTCTTTCTCTCTCTCTCTCCCTCTCTGTCTCTCTCTCTGCGCCCTCTGTCTCCCTGTCTCTCTCTTTCTGTCTGTCTTTCTCTTTCTGTCTGACTGTCTCTGTCTGTCTGTCATTGTCTATTAACCTGTACTGGGCCCTCAGAGTTTTGGATAGAAAAAGAGCACACACTGTGGATCAGTGTGTGATGGTTCTTCCTTTTGACTATGTTATGTATGTGTTGTCAATATACCAGCTCAGGCAGCTTCCCCTTTGTGTTTGCACTCAGTTTATACACAGCACGGTGGCACAGCAGTAGAGTTGCAGTGGAGGTAGTGAAATTGGGAGTAGGGGATAGCGTATTTGTAAGAGGCAGGGTGAGAGGCGTAGTCCAGATAACTGAGGGACTTGATGGATTTGTGGAAGACTTCAGTCGATGGTCCACTCCCTGTGATGGAGACACAGAGATGAAGAAAATGGAGAGAGGTGCTGGAGATAGTCCAAGTGAATTTGAGGGCAGGATGGAAATTAGCAATAAGGTTAATGAAGTCAATGAGTTCCACGCGTGAGACAGCCCCTGATGCAGTTGTCGGTGTAACAGAGAAAGCTTTGGAAGAAGTCAAGACGGTTGATGTCACCGCAGTAGCAGTTGGAAATAAAAAGGTCCAAAGAGGGTAGAAAGCCGGCAGGGAACGTCTACGGTGAGGAGGAATGTTGGAGAAGGGAAACGGTATCATCAATGGGAGCTGAGGACTCCTTACCAAAGATAAAGAGCTGGAGACAGACCCATGCCAGGCCCTTGTTCATCCTACTGCCCAACACCCCACACCCTCATCCCTTTGGTAACTTGTTTCTGTGCATCCTTGACTTTCTCATCAACAGACCACAATCAGTACGAATTGGCAACAACACTTCTCCTTCAATAACCATCTGCACAGGAGCACCTCAAGGCTGTGTGATCTATTCTTTGCTGTGTTCCCTCTGCACCCACGACCATGTTGGCAGATACAGTTGCAACTCCGCCTTTAAATTCGCTGATGGCACCACCGATGTTGACAAATTATGGGGAATAATGAGTCAGAGTAGAAGATGGAGATCGATCATCTAATTGAATGGTGCCAGAACAACAACCTTGCTCTCAAGTCAGTAAGGTCAAGGAGCGGATTTTTGCGTTTAGAAGAGGAAGGCCGAGGATCTATGAACCTTTGTGGAATTCTCTGCCACAGAGGGCAGTGGAGGACAATTCACTGGATGAATTTAAGAGAGAGTTAGATAGAGCTCTAGGGGCTAGCGGAATCAAGGGATGTGGGGAGAAGGCAGGCACGGGTTACTGATTGTGGATGATCAGCCATGATCGAAGGGCCGAATGGCCTCCTCCTGCACCTATTGTCTATGCTTCCAACCTGTCTTCAACAAGTTGGTGGTGGAGAGAGTCAACATCTTCAGGTTCCTGGGTGTGCATATTTCTGCTATCGGCTCAGTACATTGATGCAATCATAGAGAAAGCCCATCAATGCCTCTACGTCCTTGGAATATTGAGGAGTTCATTATGACGATCAAAATATTCACTTGAACTTCTACAGGTGTACGGTAGAGAGAGCATATTCACTGGTTGCATCACGGTCTGATTCGACAGCTCAAATACCAGAGTGGGGCGGCACGGTGGCGCAGCGGTAGAGTTGCTTCCTTACAGCGAATGCAGCGCCGGAGACTCAGGTTCGATCCTGACTACGGGTGCGTCTGTACGGAGTTTGTACGTTCTCCCCGTGACCTGCGTGGGTTTTCTCCGAGATCTTCGGGTTCCTCCCACACTCCAAAGACGTACAGGTTTGTAGGTGAATTGGCTTGGTAAATGTAAAAATTAGTCCCTAGTGGGTGTAGGATAGTGTTAATGTGCGGGGATCGCTGGTCGGCGCGGACCCAGTGGGCTGAAAGGGCCTGTTTCCGCGCTGTATCTCTAAACTAAACTAAACCCAGGAACAAAGGAAATCAAGCACCCTCACCATCCTGGCAATTCTCTCATCTCACTCCTGCCATCGGGAAGAAAATATAGGAGTCCGAAAACTGACGTCGGCCTTGGTGACGTTGGTTAAGACTAAACTTTCCCGTGCTTCTGACCCCTGTTGCATTGCCTTAAATCAATATAACCAATAGACTTCTCAGTCTGAAGAAGGGTCTCGACCCGAAACGTCACCCATTCCTTCTCTCCTGAGATGCTGCCTGACCCGCTGAGTTATTTTGTGTCTACCTTCGATTTGAACCAGCATCTGCAGTTATTTTCCTAGACTTCTCAAAGATTATCCACTGCAGACTGAGATAAGAGAAAAACCTCCTTCGGTGGCCATTGGAATGCTGCAAGTCCCCGAGCTGTGAATGTCCGGACATTGAGTTTGTATGGGGTTGTGATCGTTGGAAGTCTAGGCATGAAAGAGGTCAGGGATACAGTGATCAGACCACCAGGCGGGCTCGAGGCTCAGCTTCATTCATGATCAAATGGCAGAGCAGGCTTGAAGAACTACACAATCGTCTCTATATCCATGAGCTTTTACAAAACAAAAAAAACCTCAGCTACCTTCTGTAAACAATTTCTCGCATTGCACATTGAGTGACTTTATTGCTTTTAGAAACATATGAGTTAGATTTATAAAAAAATGCACAGTGAAGGCAGGAACGGCAGATACTGGTTTAAACCAACGATAGACACAAAATGCTGGAGTAACTGAACGGGACAGGCAGCATCTCTGGAGAGAAGGAATGGGTGACACTTGGGGTCGAGACGTCTGAAGAAGGGTCTCGATGTGAAACGTCACCCATTCCTTCTCTCCAGAGATGCTGCCTGTCCCGTTGAGTTACTCCACCATTTCGTGATTATTTAAAAAAAATGCACCTTCAATTCATTATACACAACTACAGAATAGTTTTATACCTTGAATCTATCAGTTTAGTTTAGAGATACAACATGGAAACAGGCCCCATGACCCCACCAGGTCCACACTGATCATCGATTGCCTGTTCATAAGAGTTCTATGTCATCCCACATTCTCAGCCTACATTTAGGGCAATGTTTACAGAGGCAAATTAACCTGCAAACCCACACGTCTTTGGGATTGGGAGGAAAACACAGAGGAAACCCACGCGGTCAAAGGGAGAATGTGCAAACTCCACACAGACAGTCTTCTCCATCCACCGGCAAACATCCCATTGTTTTAGACGCCACACAGTTTTTAAATCGGCTGAACATGTTCGGTATCGCGCACAGTTTTGGTCTCCTAATCTGAGGAAAGACATTCTTGCCATAGAGGGAGTACAGAGAAGGTTCACCAGATTGATTCCTGGGATGGCAGGACTTTCATATAAGACTGGATAGACTCGGCTTGTACTCGCTGGAATTTAGAAGATTGAGGGGGCATCTTATGGAAACTTACAACATTCTTAAGGGGTTGGACAGGCTAGATGCGGGAAGATTGTTCCCGATGTTGGGGAAGTCCAGAATAAGGGGTCACAGTTTAAGGATAAGGGGGAAGTCTTTTAAGACCGAGATGAGAACGTTTTTTTTCACACAGAGAGTGGTGAATCTGTGGAATTCTCTGCCACAGAGGGTAGTTGAGGCCAGTTCAATGGCTATATTTAAGAGGGAGTTAGATGAGGCCCTTGTGGCTAAAGGTATCAGGGGGTATGGAGGGAAGGTAGGTACAGGATACTGAGTTGGATGATCAGCCATGATCATATTGAATGGCGGTGCAGGCTCGAAGGGCCGAATGGCCTACTCCTGCACCTATTTTCAATGTTTCTATGTATTTCAAAGAGATGGACAGCCCTGTTATATAATGCTATTATTTAGCATTTCATGTTATGTTAGCTGTAGTTTCATGCTCGATTTATTCCTACTTTGCAGGCCCTAGCGTACAGTTCAATCCTAGCTGAGTATGAGAAAATGAAGGCATGTGAATTCATATATCAAATGATGGAACAGCAGTGCTAAAAGCAGGGTATTTATCCCTGCCTGGCTATTACAGTCTCTGAATAAATGCCATTGAATAAACTGCTTTCTTGCCCGCTCCCCTCAAAAGTGTTCCTGTTGGAAGTTTAGATCTTTTGGCTTTTAATAACTTCTCAAAATTAAAAGGTAATTAGCAGCCAAGTGTTCAGGGCTCCACTTGGATTCATTGATGGAGACAAAGAGGCCATTCGACCCACTGAGTCCAGGCCGGATATTCGTGGCGCATTCCAGTCAACTCTACTTCCCAATCCCTCTTCTTTACAATCCTCCAAAATTCTCATCCAATTTGTTTTTGAAAGTGCCGGTTGACTTTCCCCCCCCACTAATCTCACAGGCACTGATGCTAAATAGTTATTGTCACAGCCCCCAGAGCCACGATAACTGTGCGATATCTTTGTATTTTAGACCAAGAGTCTGTGAAGCCCGAGTTATTTACTTCAGATTTGTGTTTTACTGCTCACTCCTCAGTCAACAAATGTGCAAAAACCTTTCCAATCACAAAAACACAAAGGCACCCAGCAAACAGCCTGGAGACTGCCTTGAATGTTTAGATCTGGAACGGAAAAAGAAAAAAAATCTTTCAGAGACTGCTTTAATTCCTCACACAGGGGAGGTTGGCAAAGCAGAAACTCTGCATGCATCTCGTGAACATTCTCCTTCCCTCCTGTGAATGCAGAGATCAATCTTTGCCCTACTATTAATGGCTCTCCGTGAAGGGCCATTCTTTGCAGTTGCTGCAAACGGAAACAAAAGACACTTCAGGAGATATAATCATGGCTGCCTAGCTCCTTTTCCTAGCCCATTACAACGTAGCTCTTTCGGGGGTTTTTTTTTTTTCACACATCTCTTTCCCTTTCTTCAGTGTTCCTTTATGCCTCATTGAATCCATTAGTCTCATTATAGTGCGCTTTTTAAAACCCTTCTCAGCGCAGCCAGTTTGAACTGCTGGCATTAAGGCAAGGAAGGTTTCTTCTGATGCAAGGGGAACAGGACAAATATAAAAAGGTAGAAGGAATCAAAGGCTGTTGTTCTGCTTCCCCTGTTGGTTGCAGCACCTCATCCCAAGGTGTTTAAAAATACAATCGCCCACCTATACTGGGGCAGTGATGGTTCACTTGCAGATGATGGACATTCAGCCCATCGAGTTGGGCTACCAGCCTTCCAATGTCATGCGTCCCTCTCTCTCTCTCTCTCTCTCTCTCTCTCTCTCTCTCTCTCTCTCTCTCTCTCTCTCTCTCTCTCTCTCTTTATTTCCACGTAGCTTCTCTCTCACATGCACACCATTCCACCTTTATCATTTTGCCACCTGCCACACATACTGAAGGGTAATCCATTGACATGCCCACACATCTTTGAGACATCAGAGGACACTGGAGTACCTGGCAGAAATCTACACGGTCACAGGCAGACTCCACATGGACAGCAGCCAAAGTCAGGACTAAAACAGGGTCACGAAACCAAGGAGGGCCTAATTCAAATAGTTGTCATTGTGTAACTCAGTTCCAATGAAACATGTAAAACTTTTACAATGTTCACAAAATCAGCAATGTTTTATGAATTGGAATATAAGAAAATAACTGCAGATGCTGGTACAAATCGATTTATTCACAAAATGCTGGAGTAACTCAGCAGGTCAGGCAGCATCTCGGGAGAGAAGGAATGGGTGACGTTTCGGGTCGAGACCCTTCTTCGTCTGAAGAAGGGTCTCGACCCGAAACGTCACCCATTCCTTCCCTCCCGAGATGCTGCCTGACCTGCTGAGTTACTCCAGCATTTTATGAATTGGAGGTCATTTAAAGCTTTTCTTTTTAGTTTAGATTAGTTTAGTTTAGTGACACAGCGTGGAAACAGGCCCTTTGGCCACTGGGTCCGCGCCGACCAGCGATCCCCATTATTCCGGCACCACACGCTAGGTGGAATTTACAATTTTATCAAAGCCAATTAACTTACAAACCTGTACATCTTGGAGTGTGGGAGGAAACCAGATCACCCAGGGAAAACACACGCAATGATTGGGAGAACGTACAAACTCCGTACAGACAGCACCCGTAGTCAGGATCAAATCCGGGTCTCCAAAACACAAGTTAATTATTGTTCTGATGATAGGTCTTAACCTGAAATATTGTCTGTTTTACTTTCTGCAATACACTGCCGGATCTGCTGTGCGTTTCCAGCAATTTTTATACTGAATTGAAATTTCAGAGAAAACCCACGTGGTCACGGGGAGAACGTACGAACTCTGTACAGACAGCACCCGTAGTCAGGATCGAACCCGGGTCTCCGGCGCTGCAAGCACTGCAAGGCAGCAACTCTACCGCTGCGCCACCGTGCCGCCCTGATTTGGGCACAATGGCTGCCCAATGGTGTGCATGCAGGAAGAGTGATGCCCAGTGTATAAATCATGTCTGCATTGATAGTACAATAGATTGTGATTTCTGTCATTCTTGTTGTGGAATTATTCATTCAAGCTGTGACTCACTGCAAAACCTTCACAAGCTCAAGCAACCAAACAAGCTACTGCACCTCCCATGCAGAACACACAATTTTGTGCTTGTCAACGCACGTGGGGAATGGAGTTAAACCAAAGCTTTCCTGCATCATCACACAAGTATGCTTGGAGTGAACGCATTTCTAAGTGTCCTCACAAAGAGGTCTTCAACTAATTGTGGAACTAATCTGCCTCTCACCAGTCCATTATTTAATTTCCCACCAATACTGTAAACGTTACTGATTGAAGTCTCCATTCCATCTTCCGCTGCCAGAATTATGCGCTGCGAATTCACAAGCAAATAATGAGTTGCTGTCATTGGGCAAAGGGTTTGTAACTTCCCTGTTCTTCATCATCTTGGAAAAATGTCCATAAATAATACTTTGTAGCGGCCATAGAGAATGGTCCAGGTCGTCGAACCCTCGGATTGGCCAGCGAGGTCACGTGGGAACGCGACCATGGGGATTGGTCCAGGGAGCGACATCGCTGATTGGCCAGCGATGTCATGTGCGCGTTTGGCGCCCGATTTAGTTAGTTCGGCGAAGTCTTCAAGGAAGACAGTAAGTTTGTGATGGTTGTCCTTTACCTTGTTGTTTAACTCTGTATTCGAATATTGCGGCTGCAATAAACTTCTTCTACAACCAACAAGTTTCGGACTCGCCATATTGGTGACCCCGACGTGATCTGGACGATCACCGACTGAGCAGGAACCCGACGCCTCGTTGACGATGACCGAGCCGGGCACACCGGAGTTAAGCGCGGCAAGCGTTCACCTTCCGTTGTTTTGGACGCACGCGCCGCAAGCTTGGTTTATCCACACCGAGACTCAATTTCATATAAAGAAGGTGTCGGACGAATCCACGATGTACTACTACCTCGTCAGCGCTCTATCGCCGGACACAACCAAGCGCGTGATGCGGTTCATCGTGGATCCACCTGCGGAAAACAAGTACGAGGCCATGAAGAAAGTATTACTGCGAACCTTCGGGTTTAATAAGCATGGTGGTGCGGCAAAACTTCTGCACCTATCAGATCTTGGAGACCAACTGCCTTCCGTCCTCATGGCCGAAATGATGATGCTAGCCGGTGAGCATACGGATTGCCCTATGTTCGAACAGGCATTCTGCGAGAAACTTCCCGAGGATGTCCGACTGCTGCTCACGGATTGTTCTTTTAAGGACCCCGAAGCATATGCAGCGAAAGCGGACGCGCTCATAGCGGCAAAAAACAAGGCAAGTGGTTCGATCAACAAAGTCTCGACATCAGTGACCACGCCACAGCGACGGCAAGATGGCGCCACGTCTCCCGCCAATTCTCCGAAAGCCCGCCAAAAAGATCCGCACAAGCGCGGCTGGTGCTATTATCACCTACGATGGGGTAACGAATCCCGCAACTGCCGTTTGCCTTGTACCTTCGCGGGAAATGCCTCGGCCGATCGTACATAGGGGCAGTTACGATTGGCCAGAACCGGCGCCTCTATGTCCATGATCGATTCACGGACACAGAATTTTTGGTAGACCCGGGAGCCATCGTCAGCATAGTGCCGCCGACCGACCTCGAAACCAGATCGGGTAAGACAGGTCCCACCCTCATCGCGGTTAATGGCAGCCCAATTCGCACTTTCGGTACACGGAAGATGTCCCTTGTGTTAGGCCTCCGCACGTACGAATGGCCATTCATCATAGCCGACGTCAAACAAGCGATCCTGGGCGCAGATTTTCTCTGGGCTTTTTCACTGGTTCCTGATGTCCGCGGTAACGACCTCCGACCCTCCGCCGAAGATGAGCACGTCGCTCCGACAATCGCCTCCTCGCCCAGCCCTACTGTCCAGGCCGTCGTCGCGGCCCCCGACTCGTATGCTGAGATTCTGGCGGAGTTTCCAGAGCTGCTCATCCAACGTTTTGACACGCCTTCGGCCAAGCACGGCGTGGTCCATCACATCCGCACCGAAGGCCCTCCCGTTTTCGCTCGGGCCAGGAGACTACCGCCAGACAAACTGGTGGTGGCACGGGCGGAGTTCAGGAAAATGGAGGAAATGGGAATTGTCCGTCAGTCTGACAGCCCGTGGGCCTCGCCGTTACATATGGTCTCCAAGGCATCTGGGGGGTGGAGACCATGTGGCGATTATCGGCGTCTCAATGCTGTCACCACGGCTGATCGCTACCCCATACCGCACCTACAGGATTTTTCATCTGGGCTGGAAGGAGCGGTGGTGTTTTCCAAAATCGATTTGGTGCGAGGATACCATCAGATTCCGGTGCGACCGGAGGACATACAGAAAACTGCAACAATTACTCCGTTCGGGTTGTTTGAATGGTTGCGTATGCCTTTCGGTTTAAAGAACGCGGCACAGGCTTTCCAGCGACTGATGGACCGCGTGGGCCGGGGTTTACCCTTTTTGTTTATTTATTTAGACGACATCCTGGTCGCCAGCCCCTCAGTGCAGGAACACCAGGCCCATTTGCGGACCGTGTTCCAGCGGCTCCAAGACCACGGGCTCATTATCCAACCCTCCAAATGTCAATTCGGCCTTCCTGCTCTTGATTTCCTAGGGCACAGAATTACCCCTGCCGGCGCCTCCCCTTTGCCCGAGAAGGTGGAGGCTATCCGGGCATTTCCCAGGCCCACCACAGTAAAAGGGCTACAGGAGTTCGTAGGCATGGTTAATTTCTACCATAGGTTCGTTCCGGCAGCTGCGCGGGTCATGCACCCGCTCTTCCAGTGCCTTGCGGGAAAACCGGTAGAGTTGATATGGTCCCCGGCCGCAGAGTCGGCTTTTACAGCAGCTAAGGCAGCCTTGGCAGACGCCACCATGTTGGTCCATCCGAGCCCCTCCGCCCCCACGGCCCTGACGGTTGACGCCTCTGACGTGGCGGTGGGCGGGGTTCTGGAGCAGCAGGTATGTGGCCGTTGGCAGCCTTTAGCGTTTTTCAGCCGGCAACTAAATTCGGCCGAGCTGAAGTATAGCGCATTTGACCGAGAGCTTCTGGCTCTCTATTTAGCTGTTCGTCATTTCAGGTACTTCCTCGAGGGCCGCCCATTTGTGGCCTTTACGGACCACAAACCATTAACATTTGCTTTTTTGAAACTGTCTGACCCATGGTCGGCCCGCCAGCAGCGGCACCTGACTGCTATCTCCGAATTTACCACCGATGTCCGTCATGTCGCGGGTAAGCTTAATGCCGTTGCTGACGCCCTGTCTAGACCTGCTTTTTCCCCTATTTCGGCGGTGGACTGCGAAGTGGATCCCCAGGAGCTTGCGGAGGCACAGCTTCTGGCGGATACCGTTTCGGCTTACCGGTCCACCACTTCGGGATTGAAGTTGGCCCAGGTAGCTTGTGGGTCGGCGGGCACAAAAGTCTGGTGCGATGTTTCTCTTCCCCGTCCCAGGCCTGTAGTACCGCCCTCCCTTCAGCGCCGGGTTTTCGATGCCATTCATGGGCTGGCGCACCCGTCCATCCGCTCCACCTCTGCCTTGGTAGCAGCGAGGTTTGTATGGCATGGCCTACGGAAACAGGTAGCGGGGTGGGCACGTTCCTGCGTGCCCTGTCAGACCGCTAAAGTCCAGCGCCACGTCCAGCCCCCCGTACAGGAGTTCGAGGTCCCGGCTGTTCGTTTTTTCCACATCCACGTGGATTTGGTCGGGCCCTTGCCTTCCTCCCGGGGCTACACCCACCTCCTCACGGTGGTGGATCGGTTCACCCGGTGGCCAGAGGCTTTCCCATTGTTTGATATTTCGTCAGCGTCTTGTGCTAGGACTTTGGCCCTTCATTGGGTAGCTCGTTTCGGGGTCCCGGCAGTTATTACCACTGACAGAGGGCCACAGTTCACTTCGTCCCTCTGGGCCGCGCTTGCAGAACTGTACGGGTCCAAGTTACAACCCACGACTGCATATCACCCCCAGGCAAATGGACTTGTAGAAAGGTTCCACCGCCAACTTAAGGCGTCCCTCAGTGCAAGGCTTGAAGGCCCGGACTGGGTAGACCAGCTCCCTTGGGTTCTGTTGGGCATCCGGACTGCTCCCAAGCTAGATCTCGGTGCGTCGTCTGCAGAGCTAGTATATGGCTCGACACTTCGAGTACCCGGAGATCTGTTTCCGGACCCTTCAGACCAGCTGCCTACTGTCCCTTCAGTGTTAGCGTCTCTCCGGGAACGGGTGGGCTCCCTGGCTCCAGTTCCGACTTCACGACATGGGTGTCCCATGCTACATGAACCGCCTTCCCTGAAGGACTGTGAGTTCGTTTTTCTGCGAAAAGATTCCCATCGCGCCTCGTTGCAGAGGGTCTATCAAGGGCCGTTCCGGGTTTTGCGTAAGGGAACGGCTACCTTCACCTTAGGCATGGGCGGCAAGAGTGAGCTCGTCTCGGTGTCCCGGCTTAAACCTGCCCATTTGGATCCGGATCAACCAGTCCTGGTCGGTCAAACCCCTAGGAGAGGCCGACCTCCGTTAGTTCCGCTCAGTCCAGGACCCCCCGTTCCGACAGTCCCTCCAGGACCCCCCGTTCCGGCAGCTCCTCCAGGACCACCTGTTCCGGCAGCTCCTCCAGGACCCCTCGTTCCGGTAGTTCCTCCAGGACCTCCCGTTCCGGCTGTTCCGCCAAGTCCGGAACCCCCGGCTCCTGTGGTTCAGGCTGTCCCTCTCCGTACTCGTTATGGTCGCGAAATCCGGCTCCCTGCTAGGTTCCGCACCTCGGGTTCTGGGGGGGGTCATGTAGCGACCATAGAGAATGGTCCAGGTCGTCGAACCCTCGGATTGGCCAGCGAGGTCACGTGGGAACGCGACCATGGGGATTGGTCCAGGGAGCGACATCGCTGATTGGCCAGCGATGTCATGTGCGCGTTTGGCGCCCGATTTAGTTAGTTCGGCGAAGTCTTCAAGGAAGACAGTAAGTTTGTGATGGTTGTCCTTTACCTTGTTGTTTAACTCTGTATTCGAATATTGCGGCTGCAATAAACTTCTTCTACAACCAACAAGTTTCGGACTCGCCATAACTTCACGTTACATGTACAGCCTTCCATTTATATTATGCAGCCAAAAACCAGTGAAAGCAATGAGTTAGAGGATTATATTTCAGCTTTGGCCCAGACAGCACTTCAACTCCCCCTCCCATTCCCACACTGACCTTTCTGTCCTGGGCCTCCTCCTTTGCCAGCGCAAATTGGAGGAACAGCACCTCATATTTCGCTTGGGCAGTTTACACCCCAGCGGTATGAACATTGACTTCTCCCACTTCAGGTAGTCCCTGCTTCCTCTCTCTATCCCCTCCCCCTTCTCAGTTCTGACCCCTCCCCGGACATCAATCTGAAGAAGGGTCTCGACCCGAAACGTCACCCATTCTTTCTCTCCTGAGATGCTGCCTGACCCACTGAGTTACTCCAGCATTTTGCGTCTACCTTCGATTTAAACCAGCATCTGCAATTGTTTTTCCTACAGCTCTGAGTGAGCAGGTTGGGATGGGGTTTAACACGCTGCCAGAGGGAACAAGACATGAAGCGGGACACTCCTCGCTTGGTGAGGAGGAACATTGTCTATTGTCTAAGCCTGGAACCCTGGCTAAAAAATTACAATGACAGATCTCACCTCAGGGCAACTGCAGAAAACCTGATAAATAGAGAATGCAGGTTATTAGACACCAAGAATTTAAAAGGATGAGAGGGGATCTTATAGAGAGGTATAAATTATAAAAGGACTGGACAAGCTAGATGCAGGAAAAACGTTCCCAATGTTGTAGGAGTCCAGAACCAGAGGCCACAGTCTAAGAATAAAGGGGAAGCCATTTAAAACTGAGGTGAGAAAATACTTTTTCACCCAGAGAGGTGTGAATTTGTGGAATTGGTTGCCACAGAAGGCAGCAGAGGCCAATTCACTGGATGAATTTAAAAGAGAGTTAGATAGAGTTCTAGGGGCTGGTGGAATCAAGGGATATGGGTAGAAGACAGGCACGGGTTACTGATTGTTGATGATCAGCCATGATCACAATGAATGGCGGTGCTGGCTCAAATGGCCAAATGGCCTCCTCTTGCACCTATTTTCTATGTTTCTATGTTTAACACTGGCTCTCTCTGCTGACCATGCGACCACTGAATGCTATTCATCACGGCCATGAATAAATGCTCAGCTCTGGCAATTCTTCCTTTCCACCTAAAGAGGGAAGGGTGGCAGTGAATAGACAATAAACAATAGGTGCAGGAGTAGGCCATTCGGCCCATCAAGCCAGCACCGCCATTCACTGTGATCATGGCTGATCATCCACATTCAGTACCGTTCCTGCCTTCTCCCCATATCCCTTGATTCCATTAGCCCCAAGAGCTAAATCTAACTCTCTCTTGAAAGCATCCAGGGAATTGGCCCCCACTGCCTTTTGAGGCAGAGAATTCCACAGATTCACAGCACTCTGGGTGAAAAAGTTTTTCCTCATCTCCGTTCTAAATGGCCTACCCCTTATTCTTAAACCGTGGCCCATGGTTCGGGACTCCCCCAACATCGGGAACATGTTTCCTGCCTCTCGCATATCCAATCCCTTAAAAATCTTATATGTTTCAATAAGATCCCCTCTCATCCTTCTAAATTCCAGTGTATACAAGTCCAGTCGCTCCATTCTTTCAACATACGACAGTCCCGCCATCCCGGGAATTAACCTGGTGAACCTACGCTGCACTCCCTCGATAGCAAGAATGTCCTTCCTCAATTAGAAGAAGGAGGCCAATCTATGATAAAACTGTACATCAGTGCATCGTACCGTATATATTCACATCCTTAAGACCAGAAACTGACAGTGAAGCAGTATGCATAACATTTAAAAATCAGAATCAATGCCAAGTAATTTCTAAGTTGGACTACTTTAAGGGCACAGACTACAGTCACTGAGCATTTCCATAATGTCATTTTACTTGGAGACATTGCACTAATTAGTATCACAAAGGAAATTATCATAAGCAACCATAATAACTGAAAGAATCATAGCCTGCAGCAGAACTAGATTCGGTGATGTCAAACAGCATCATATACCATTGCGAAGGCAACATATAGTCCTGGATTCTTTGATGCATTCTTTAATGCAGTGCTAATATGGGCTACCCATATTTCAGAGTCGCATGGATTGAATAGAACCAAGTGTGTAAATTTAAACCTACCTTCCCAGTGGACTTTGGTCCTTTCCAAATGCAGAAGTAGCAGATTACCCAGGCCGCAAGAAGACACAGAGCCAGTTCCCATCGTACACTTCCAATCTTGTCAATTCCCGAAGATAATCCAAGCACTCTGCGTCTGAGAATTAGCAATAATATTTCATCAAAAACATAGTTCAACAATTCTTATTTTGCGTAAAATGCTGCAGAGTACCAGATAAATTAGTAACAATTTGCCAATTATCTTTTTTGTTTTTAGCCAAAAGTGTTGTCTGGAAAAAAAAAATTAACATAATATCTCTATTAAATACATTTAGATGGTGTTGCTACTTGTTTGAAATAAATACATTCTAAATCAGTATTTATGGACGTCTATGATGTGATATTAGAAGGTATGGACAGGTTGACATGTAGAGGTATATGGATGGGCCAAATGTGGGCAAATGGAACTAGTTTAGATGGGGCACCTTGGTCACCAAAACAAGTTGGAATTAAAGACCTGTTTCCATGCTCTATGATTATAATACAACTAGACCAAGTGGACCCGTTGGGCCCAAACCTCTCCTGCATTGGTGCAGCACCCTCTCCTACCCCACTCCACCCTCCCCCTTCTCCATCCCCCTCAACCCCCCTTATCCACCTCCCTCCCCCTCCCTCCGTCCCTAGGAGATAGATTTAAACTTTAAAATGTGAATAACTTAAAAAATATAACACCGATTTCAATAAAACTACTTGCTTTACCATTAAAGTGATGACGGTGAGTAAGGTGGGCCTAAAATTGTCAAGCTATCGTGTACCGTTTTGGCTGTAGTTCGATCACAAATAAACAAACAAACGAGAGTTTTAGTATATAGATATAGATAATGAATGAGATATTTCCAATTCTAAAATCTAATAATCCTGATTCCCTCTAATGCCATATAGTTTTTGTAGCTTTCGAACTCAGGATTTTAGCATATTAATACAACCTTTTTATTGTATGGAGAGATGGTTGGTTATGCATTTAGTTCAAGTCATTAATATTCTTCTAGATCTCTATCAAATCTCTTCTCAGCCTTCTTTGCTCGAAGGAGAACCCCACTCGGACATAATAGCAGAAACCCTTATCCCAGACCCATCCTGTAGTTATATATCAGTCCGAAGAAGGGTCTCGACCCGAAACGTCACCCATTCTTTCTCTCCCGAGATGCTGCCTGACCTGCTGAGTTACTCCAGCATTTTGTGAATAAATCGATTTGTACCAGCATCTGCAGTTATTTTCTTATACTGTAGTTATCTTTATTACCCTCTAAAACCTTCATATACATTCCAAAATATCAGAATTGGATGTAACGCTGCAATGTTTGTTTGACCATGGTCAACATAATTCCCCCGTTTTTCTTTCACTCACTGCCGCGGTTTGTGAATCCTAGGATACCCGAGACTTGGGAAGCAATGACTGGAAGATCTCCAAAGGTAAAGCTACAATGATAATGTTGACAATACACTGTAATTCACCCTTACAGCATGTTTAATGATGACAGCAGAAAGAGATTGTGGGGAAGCAGCAAGATATTAGAGCCAATAAGCTAATCCAAGTGGCCAGTTACCAAGTCACACGTTATTGTTTACAGGGGCTAAAGGTGATATTACCTACAAAGAATGTTTGCAATGCAGAAGAGCAATGTTTTGCACTTGCCGAGGTACATGCCGATATTAGTGCACAGCGGAAAAAAATGACGCAGAGCAAAACTCTTATATTTCAAGGTTCAAGAGAATTTTTCCATTGAAAAATGCATTCATCATTTTGTTCCCCTGGTCAGAGATCCATGATCCACATTTGAGAATTGCTGGATATGTTAGTTCATTTGTGTGTTTTAGAAGCCACTTTCAAGACTATTTTGAGTGCTCCCCTTTCGAAGGTGGTTTGAGTTGTCATCTGAACCACTGCAGCCTCTGTGATAAAGGTATTCCCACGGAACAGTCACGTACGAGTTCCAGGATTCTGAACCCGTGACTTTCATGTGATTGCAGATTTGCAAGGTGCTATAAAAGGGTTCCTGTGTCGCACAATGGTGAATGGTGGACGCTGTAGACAGAAAGACCAACCATCTAAAGTGAGGGATGGATCGTAGACTTCTCCGATTGTCCTCGATTCTACTGAACCCCCTCAGTGTTTTCTGGAATCCCGCACGACAAAGCAAGTTCAGAGTGTTCCACCACACTGCAAAATACTGCCTTGCAGCCATGAAATGGTGTAGGAAAAGCTGGTGGTGAGCCCCTTGCTGCATTCCACCCAATCAACCTGCTCGTGTCGAGCTCACAAGACCTTGAAGCCGAGGGATTTGGTAATAGCAATGTTGATACGTGCAGAGGAGTAGTGATTGGAATGTCTCGTGTTGCCTGTGGTCGTTGCCCAGCAGAGAGATCTGAGAGTAGAGGTGCATGGTCCTACAATGGTAGGTGGACAGGGTGTTGACACTTGCCTTCATGGCGAAGAGTATCGAGCACAAAGGTCAGAGCGTCACGATGCCAAGTTGGCACATCACAATAATAAATAATAAGTTGAGTATAGCAGCAAAGAGGTCCTTCTGCAGTTGTACAGGGCCCTAGTGAGACCGCACCTGGAGTACTGTGTGCAGTTTTGGTCTCCAAATTTGAGGAAGGATGTTCTTGCTATTGAGGGCGTGCAGCGTAGGTTTACTAGGTTAATTCCCGGAATGGCGGGACTGTCATATGTTGAAAGACTGGAGCGATTAAGCTTGTATACACTGGAATTTAGAAGGATGAGAGGAGATCTTATCGAAACGTATAAGATTATTAAGGGGTTGGACACGTTAGAGGCAGGAAACATGTTCCCAATGTTGGGGGAGTCCAGAACAAGGGGCCACATTTTAAGAATAAGGGGTAGGCCATTTAGAACTGAGACGAGGAAAACGTTTTTCAGTCAGAGAGTTGTGAATCTGTGGAATTCTCTGCCTCAGAAGGCAGTGCAGGCCAATTTTCTGATTGCATTCAAGAGAGAGCTAGATAGAGCTCTTAAGGATAGCGGAGTCAGGGGGTATGGGGAGAAGGCAGGAATGGGGTACTGATTGAGAATGATCAGCCATGATCACATTGAATGGCGGTGCTGGCTTGAAGGGCCGAATGGCCTCCTCTTGCACCTATTGTCTATAATAATAATAAGTTCTTTATTCGTCCCACAACGGGGAAATTTGCAGGGTTCCTGAAGCAAAGTGGATAGCAAAAATAAATAAGCATTCATTAAAAAATTAAAATAGCAGTAATGATCTTTATTTACTGGCGTGCTGGGAGCAGCGCTGGTTGTGCAGTCTGACGGCAGCAGGAAGGAAGGACCTTCGATATCTCTCCTTCACGCACTTGGGGTGAAGGAGTCTGTCACTGAAGGAGCTGCTCAGTGCATTGACAGTGCCCTGCATGGGGTGGGAGGAGTCGTCCAGCAGCGATGGTAGCTTTGCCACCATCCTCCTCTCTCCCACCGCCTGCACTGAGCCGAGGGGGCAACCCGGGACAGAGCTGGCCTTCCTGTCGTATGTTGAAAGGCTGGAGCAATTAGGCTTGTATACACTGGAATTTAGAAGGATGAGGGGGGATCTTATCGAAACGTATAAGATAATTAGGGGATTGGACACATTAGAGGCAGGAAACATGTTCCCAATGTTGGGGGAGCCCAGAACAAGGGGCCACAGTTTAAGAATAAGGGGTAGGCCATTTAGAACGGAGATGAGGAAGAACTTTTTCAGTCAGAGAGTGGTGAAGGTGTGGAATTCTCTGCCTCAGAAGGCAGTGGAGGCCAGTTCGTTGGATGCTTTCAAGAGAGAGCTGGATAGAGCTCTTAAGGATAGCGGAGTGAGGGGGTATGGGGAGAAGGCAGGAACGGGGTACTGATTGAGAGTGATCAGCCATGATCGCATTGAATGGCGGTGCTGGCTCAAAGGGCTGAATGGCCTACTCCTGCACCTATTGTCTATTCAGTCTCTTCCTGTCAGCAGTTGAGATGCTGCTGCTCCAGCAGATCACTCCATAGAAAATGGCTGATTCCACCAGTGTCGAAGAAGGTCATAGAAACATAGAAAATAGGTGCAGGAGTAGGCCATTCGGCCCTTCGAGCCTGCACCGCCATTCAATATGATCATGGCTGATCATCCAGCTCAGTAACCTGTACCTGCCTTCTCTCCATACCCCCTGATCCCTTTAGCCACAAGGGCCACATCTAACTCCCTCTTAAATATAGCCAATGAACTGGCCTCAACTACCTTCTGTGGCAGAGAATTCCACAGACTCACCACTCTCTGTGTGAAGAAATGTTTTCTCATCTCGGTCCTCAGGTCCTGCACTCCAAAGGACCCGAGTCTCCTCAGCAGAGTCTCATCATGATGAGAACAGCTTGAGGTCCAAAGGGCGCTGAAGGAATTCCCCAGGATGTTACCTGGGCTCGCGGGCTTGAGTTACAGGGAAAGGATGGATAGGCTGGAATTTCTTTCTTTGGAGCGTAGGAGGCTGGGGGGGGGGTGTGATCTCATTAAGATGTAGAAGATCATGAGGGGCATGGATAAGGTGAACATTCACAGACTTTACCCCCTTGAGTAGAGGATTATAAAGCTAGAAGGCAGAGGCTTAAGATGAGAGGGGAGAGATTTAAGAGGGACCTCAGGAACAACTTTGTCACTCAGAGGTTGTCCGTATCTTGAATAAGCTGCCAAACGCTATAGAAATGGATACAATTACAACGGTCAAAAGATATTTGGACAGATACATAGATAGTAAGCATTTAGAGGGCAATAGGCCAAATGTAGGCAAATGAGAGCAGCCCAGAATGCCAGCTTGGTCAGCATGGGCCAAGATGAACTGAAGGGTCTGTTTTCCTCACTGTATATCTCCGTGATTCTATAACTCCAAATGTTATTTGCCACACCACCACAAGCTTTAAAGGTTTTGCTTCATCTTAAATAGATGATGATCTGAGGTAATATGAATGGAATGGGATACTAACACAACTGACTTTATAATGGAAGGAAAGTCCCTGATGAACTAGCTGAAGATGATAAGACCTAATCAATGGCCTGGTACATCTGAAATAATGTCCTGGAGCTATGATTGGCCACAGGTGATTGCAGCTAACACTACGTTCAATTTTGTGATAGGCAAAACTGCAGCTAGTGGAGATGGTTTTCCTTTGATTCCACGGTCTTCAATTCCAATAGGTCTCGCTGACACCACACTTGATCAAACGCTCTTCTGATGTTGAGGGCAGTCATTTTCAACTCATCTTCGAAGTTCAATTATTTTGTCCATCTTTGGCCGTTGAACCTACATCGAGACCAAAGCTGTTTAAAGGTCCAGACCCAAGTGGTTTCAATGGATCCCAAATGTTTGTACACGAAGCAGGTTTCACAAAATGCTGGAGCAACTCAGCGGGTCAGGCAGCATCTCAGGAGAGAAGGAATGGGTGACGTTTCGGGTCGAGACCCTTCATAAGGGTCTGTACGAAGTTTGTACGTTCTCCCCGTGACCTGCGTAGGTTTTCTCCAAGATCTTCGGTTTCCTCCCACACTCCAAAGACGTACAGGTATGTAAGTTAATTGGCTTGGTAAATGTTTGTTTTTTTAATTGTCCTTAGTAGCTATAGGATAATGCTAATGTGCAGGGATTGCTGGTTGGCAAGGACCCGGTGGGCCGAAAAGGCCTGTTTCCACGCTATAGTCTAAATATGATCATGGGCGATCATCCGCAATCAGTACTCTGTTCCTGCTTTCTCCAAATATCCCTTGATTATGTTAGCCCTAAGAGCTATATCTAACTCTCTCTTGAATACATCCAGTGAATTGGCCTCCACTGCAGAGAATTCCACAGATTCACTACTCTCTGGCTGAAAAAGTTTTCCTCCCAATCTCAGTCATGTGTCTCAGTCATTAAGGATTGGAATATTCATGGGTGTTCCTTGTGCAGTTTAATTGGCCGCCACCATTCACTGCAGGATGTGATGGAACTGCATAGTTTTGATCTGATATATTGGTTGCAAAATCTCTTAATTCTTTTAATAGTTTTATGCCCTAGCACACTAATAGTTCTGTGTTGTAGCTTCATCAGAAAAGCATCTCTTTTTTTTAATATCCACCTGGTGGTGTTCCAGGCATGATCTTCCACATCCACATTCAACCAGTGCTGTATTGGTTTAATGATAATGGTATCAGGGGGGCTGTGCAAGCTTACAAGGTTAAAATTGCATTGCACTGAATGTTACCGGGGGCATAATTTTGGAGGAGCCATTTATGTTCTAAATCTATCTCCTTGGAACAAAGCAGATTGGAGGATATGGGGCACAGTTAGTATTGCTGCAGTCTCACAGATCCAACAAACAGAGGTCAATCCTAACTTCCAGTGCTATCCACATGGAATTTGCATGTTTCCACAGTTAACGCGTGGATTTTCTCCAGGCGGCACGGTGGCGCAGCGGTAGAGTTGCTGCCTTACAGCCAATGTAGCGCCGGAGAACTGGGTTCGATCCCGACTGCGGGTGCTGCCTGTACGGAGTTTGTACGTTCTCCCCGTGACCTGCATGGGTTTTCGCCGAGATCTTCGGTTTCCTCCCACACTCCAAAGACGTACTGGCTTGTAGGTTAATTGGCTTGGTAAATGTAAAAATTGTCCCTAGTGGGTGTAGGATAGTGTTAATGCGCGGGGATCGCTGGGCGGCGTGGACCTGGTGGGTCGAAGAGGCCTGTTTCCGCGCTGCATCTCTAAACTACACCCAATTTCTTCCCAGATTCCAAAGATGTATAAACTGGTTGACCACTGCACATCTCAGCTAGGCGAGCGCTAGATAGAATCTGAGGAAGTTATAGAGTGGTAGAGCAGTGCAGCATGGAAACAGGCCATTCAGCCCACCCTGACCATGCTGACCAAGTTAGCATATGGGGCTAGTCCCATTGGCCTGGAATTTGGTCAATAACCCTCTAAACTAACCCTATCAATACATCCATCTAAATGTCTTTTAAGTCAAGTTAGGAAGAGGGGATGTTCAACGAGATCTGGGTGTCCTAGTGCATCAGTCACTGAAAGGAAGCATGCAGGTACAGCAGGCAGTGAAGAAAGCCAATGGAATGTTGGCCTTCATAACAAGAGGAGTTGAGTATAGGAGCAAAGAGGTCCTTCTACAGTTGTACAGGGCCCTGGTGAGACCGCACCTGGAGTACTGTGTGCAGTTTTGGTCTCCAAATTTGAGGAAGGATATTCTTGCTATTGAGGGCGTGCAGCGTAGGTTCACTAGGTTAATTCCCGGAATGGCGGGACTGCCGTATGTTGAAAGGCTGGAGCAATTAGGCTTGTATACACTGGAATTTAGAAGGATGAGGGGGGATCTTATTGAAACATATAAGATAATTAGGGGATTGGACACATTAGAGGCAGGAAACATGTTTCCAATGTTGGGGGAGACCAGAACAAGGGGCCACAGTTTTAGAATAAGGGGTAGGCCATTTAGAACGGAGATGAGGAAGAACTTTTTCAGTCAGAGAGTGGTGAAGGTGTGGAATTCTCTGCCTCAGAAGGCAGTGGAGGCCAGTTCGTTGGATGCTTTCAAGAGAGAGATGGATAGAGCTCTTAAGGATAGCGGAGTGAGGGGGTATGGGGAGAAGGCAGGAACGGGGTACTGATTGAGAGTGATCAGCCATGATCGCATTGAATGGCGGTGCTGGCTCGAAGGGCTGAATGGCCTACTCCTGCACCTATTGTCTATTGTCTAAAAGTAGTAATTCTATCCACATTTCTGGCTTTCTCTGGCAGCTTATTCTAGATACAAACTACCCTCAGAGTGAAAACGTTACCCCCAAGGTCCTCTTTACTCCCACCCGTCCACCTTAATTATGTGCCCTGTTGTTTCAGAATTCTCTACCCTGGAAAAAAGACGCGAGCGTTCACTTTATCCATGCCCCTCGTGATCTTATACTTCTTAACAAAAAACATAGAAATGAGGAGGCCATTTGCGCTTCAAGCCAGCACCGCCATTCATTGTAATCATGGCTGATCATCCACAATCAGTATCCTGCGCCTGCCTTCTCCCCATATCCCTTGATTCCGCTAGCCCCTAGAGCTCTATCTAACTCTCTTTTAAATTCATCCAGTGAATTCCTAGCCTCTCAAGCCTCAAAGAAAAAAGCCGCAACCTATTCAACCTCTTCCTACAACGCAAACCTGACAGCCAAGGTAACAGCCAGGTGAATCTCTTCTGCACCCATTCCAACTTAATGACACCCTTCCATTGCTGGGTGGCCAGAGCTGTACACAGTACTCCAAGTGTGGTCTCACCGACAACCTGTACAGGTGCATTATTATGCGCTCACTTTTATACTCAATAGCTTACCCAATGAAGACAAATATTGCCAATCGTCGCCTTCTTCACAGTCCACCTGACTCACCGTTTATATGGAGCCATGCACCAGTATCCCAGATCTATGTGTTCTGCAACACTCTCCAGGGTTCTACCAATTACTGCACAATTTTACACACCAAATTTCAACATTTCACATGCGTCAAGAGTTCAATCCCAATAGTCCTTCCTTGGCCCACTTCCCAACTGATCTAAATCCTCAGTTAACTTGGTTATCCTTCCTCACTGTCCTCCATACCACCGATTTTGGTGTCATCTTTAAATTTACTGACGATGTTGACAAAATTGTCATCGTAACCGTTAGCGTACAAAGCAAGCAGCAGCAGACCCAGCACCAACCCCTGCGGCACTCCACTGGGCATGAGACTCCAATCACAAAAGCAACCCTACACAACAGTGGCGTAGCAGTAGAGTCGCTGCCTTACGGCACCTTCAGCGCCAAAGACCCGGGCTCAACCCCGACTATGGGCACTGTCTGTACGGAGTTTGTACGTTCTCTCCGTGTGATTTCTCCGAGTTCTTCGGGTTCATCCCACACTTCAAAGACGTACAGGTTTGTAGGTTAATTGGCTTTGTATAAATGTATATTGTCCCTTGTGTGTGTGTGTAAGATAGTGTTAATATGCGGGGATCACTGGTCGACATGGACTCGGTGGGCCAAAGGGCCTGGGCCTGTTTCCGCTCTGTATCTTAAAAAAATAAATAAAATTACTCTTTAAATCCTCCCTCCAAGCCAATTTTGTATCCAATTAGATTCCATGTAATCTAACCATCCAAACTAAAATTCCATGCAGGACCTTGTCAAAGGCAAGGAAGTTGATGGGAGTTTAGTTTAGTTTAGAGATGCAGTGTGGAAACAGGCCCTCTGGCCCACTGAATCTGCACCAACCAGTAATCCCCATACACTAGCACTATCCCACACACTTGGGACAAGTTACAATTTTTTCTAAAGCTAACGTATGGGAGTGTGGGAGAAAACCGGAGCACCCGGGGAAAACCCACACGGTCAGGGGGAGAATGCACAAACTCTGTACAGACAGCACCCATAGTCAGGATCAAACCCACGTCTCTGGTGCTGGAAGTCAGCAACTCTACTGTTGCGCCACTGTGCCGCCCAAAAATATTGGCAGAATCACATGGGACGAGTGTTGTATTTGTGTAAATGGGTGCTTGATAGTTGGTGTAGACTTGTCCAGCCGATTAATCTGCTTCCAAGCTGTATTACTCTAACACATCTGCTATAGGTGGTTAAAGTCGTAAATGGTGCAGGTAGAGAGAAACCGTTTCCATTAGCAGAAGGATCAATAACTGGGAGATTTAGACCATGTGCACCAGACACGAGAAGCTAGAACAAAAAAACCAAGAACCAAATTGTTGCAGTATGGAATACATCGCCAAGGGCAGACGTTAAGGTAGATTTACTTGCAGGGGGCCGGATCTGAACTTGAAGGACAGAATTTGTAGGGTTTTGAGGAGGGGAACACATCTGGTTCTGGGCTAAATAAAGTTGAAAGTGATTCAGTTCAATCCAAAACCAGGGTCCGAATAAAGCAAACTAACAAGGCATGGGGCAGACAGTTATTATCACATTAAAGGCATATAAGCAGTCAAATAAACACATATAAACACATATATAAACGCATATAAACACATATAAGCAGTCAAGCGATTGCCGGGAAGGTGACTTATATGAAGGGAGCTTCAGTAAACTTGGTCTGTACACATTTAACTTTAAAAGAATGAGAGATGGTGTCTGATTTTAACACAAAGTCATTTACGGGGCTTGACAAGGTAGATGCAGGGATTTTGTTTCCCACGACTGTGTTAGTTCAAAAATAGGAAGAAATTACTTCAGGCAGTTGAGTTGAGTTGAGTTGAGCACAGTTGAGTTGATAGGACCGTGGCTCGGTGATTCAATCGCAAGACTGTGCCTCTGACAGCTCACGTCGTGACTGCCAAGGAGATGCATGTCTAGGAATGAAATGGGAGCTTGCCTTAACGTACTTTGCAGTTATTGAATTGAAACAGAGTGTACTGGCATGGCAGGGTTGCATCTTTTGCAGTACAGAAAATGATGCACTCATTTAATGCTGAACTAATTAGATGATAGTTACTGGCACGAAGACAGTTGTGTAGGAAAATAACTGCAGATGCTGGTACAAATCGAAGGTATCACAAAATGCTGGAGTAACTCAGCAGGTCAGGCAGCGTCTCAGGAGAGAAGGAATGGGTGACGTTTCGGGTCGATATCCTTCTTCAGACTGAAGAAGGGTCTCGACCCAAAACGTTACCCATTCCTTCTCTCCCGAGATGCTGCCTGGCCCGCTGAGTTACTCCAGCATTTTGTGATACCTTCGGCATGAAGACAGTTGATGTGTAAGACTGGTTGCAGCTTGAGTGAATGCCTTTGTTGGTAGAGAAGGTACACAGTGTTCATTAGATAGGTCTCAATTAGGAAGGTACACAGTGTTCATTAGGTAGGCAGCAATAATGACTAAAAGCAGGTTTTGTCCAGGGATATTAGTTCAGAGATGCCAGTATACCTGTGGGCAGTTTCTTCTCTGGTTAGAAATGTTGCATGGAATCTTATAATTAACTCACAGGGTTTTTACTTAATGTAAAAGTCAGCACCCCCATTCTCACGGAGCTGCACAAAATCTTTGGGACAAGCTACAAGTCCACAACCTTCTGCCTTGGAGTCAATGAAACTCCACAAACTTGCCACTGACACCAACACAACTTTTGTCATAGCTTGTTAATTTGCGAACATAAATTAAATGGCAATTAGTACAGTGGGCATGCTGCTGTCAGTCAATCCATTTTAATTAGAATCAGTTCTGTCACTAATGCGATGTTCAAAGTTAACAGCATGCCGACTATAAAACTGTGCCAAACTGGATGGCTCAAAGCATTACAAAATTAGCAAATGATCTTCAAGATTCGCATTGTGTCACTGTGAAAATGGCTTCTAACAGGGGTGCATTCAATAGACATAATCAATAATCTCTCACGCTCAAAACCAGTTAAGGAAAGTGGAATAACCTGTTAGATACTGAAATGACACCCTGCCCCTTAACATATCATGAATGAAATGATGCATATCAACTATTTATGTTAAAATAGATATCTCAATTTAATTTTTATCATTAGTGATCAATTTGGAAGTTATGTGATAATTAGCTGCATTGAAGAATGCCCCAACCCTCTGGGAAATGTTGATTAAATAAGACCATGATGAGTAGCAGTCAATTAATCGGACAAAGGAACTGCAGTCCACAACTTGGTCTATAACATTCTGAACACACAGCAAATTAAGTACCGTAGAATAAATGGTTGTGAAAAGCATAATAACTCACTGCTCTTGACAGGTGCTGCTTAAGGCCTTTCATGCTTGCTGAAGAAACCTATTGATGCTTTAACACATTTGCTTCCATTCCTCAGTAAACACCTCCAAAAGATACAATTCCTCCCATTTGTTAACCATCCTCCACCAGGTGTACAAATGCTGCTTTCTGGTTGCTAAACCAAAAGGCTCTGGTTTCGGAATACAAGGAAGAAAATATTTCCATCAACTCTGCATCTCTCCCAAGAATGCAACACGCAACCGACTAATGAAATCTTCCCGCATCCGAATGTCAAGTTCACATTTGGGCCCCTCATCCTGCCCCAGATCATCAATGAGTCATTCATTACATTCGCCCGACAAAACATGGAACCTCTGTTAGCATTTTGGAACCTTTTACTCACAAGGCAATATTAGACAATAGATAATAGGTGCAGGAGGAGGCCATTCGGCCCTTCGAGCCAGCACCGCCATTCAATGCGATCATGGCTGATCACTCTCAATCAGTACCCCATTCCTGCCTTCTCCCCATACCCCCTGACTTCGCTATCCTTAAGAGCTCTATCCAGCTCTCTCTTGAATGCATTCAGAGAATTGGCCTCCACTGCCTTCTGAGGCAGAGAATTCCACAGATTCACAACTCTCTGACTGAAAAGGTTTTTCCTCATCTCCGTTCTAAATGGCCTACCCCTTACTCTTAAACCGTGGCCCCTTGTTCTAGACTCCCTCAACATTGGGAACATGTTTCCTGCCTCTAACGTGTCCAACCCCTTAATAGTCTTATACGTTTCGATAAGATCCCCTCTCATCCTTACTAAATTCCAGTGTATAAAAGCCTAGTCGCTCCAGTCTTTCAACACATGACAGTCCCGCCATTACGGGAATTAACCTAGTAAACCTACGCTGCAAGCCCCCAATAGCAAGAATATCCTTTCTCAAATTTGGAGACCAAAACTGCACACAGTACTCCAGGTGCGGTCTCACTAGGGCCCTGTACAACTGCAGAAGGGCCTCTTTGATCCTATACTCAACTCCTCTTGTTATGAAGGCCAACATTCCATTGGCTTTCTTCACTGCCTGCGGTACCTGCATGCTTCCTTTCAGTGACTGATGCACTAGGACACCCAGATCTCGTTGTACGTCCCCTTTTCCTAACGTGGTATTCAACCTGCTTGAATAGCAATTGCCCAAAGGTAACAAAAATGACTATTCAGAAGACATTAGACTAAACTGTTTTACATGAGACAGCATCACAACAGCAAAAGTCTCAACTAATTTGGCAAGTCCTTGTGAATTTTTTTGATAGTATTGCACTTTGATTACTGTAAATTACCAGCAAGAAAGGAGCCTGCCTTTTGTCCAAGTCCAAGTTATCAGACAGAATCAGTGCGCTGGTAACTGTGTAATGTCTTTGCTTATTTACAGATCAGAGTGACCTACTGTTTCTATATTAACTCGGAAAGATCCCCATGCTAACCCTGATTTGCATTTCTGAAAATACTTTGCAGAATCCTTCAAAACTACGTCCACATTTGCTCGCTCTCCTGAAGGTGCTGACTCCAGTCTGCAGTACCCGACGATGACCCCCTTCTATACGGGGGTCCCGTATAGAAGACCCAACATCATGGTCTTCTATACGGGACCCCCCTCTAGCAAGTGATAAGGTTAGAAAATGATGGTGCCATTTAGAGATGCCATTCAGAAAACGCAGAACAGAACCATGATACTACCACCCATCACTACAACCCAGGGGTTGGAGAGGCTAGATGCGGGAAGATTGTTCCCAATGTTGGGGAAGTCCAGAACCAGGGGTCACAGCTTAAGGATAAGGGGGAAGTCTTTTAGGACCGAGATGAGAAAACATTTCTTCACACAGAGAGTGGTGAGTCTGTGGAATTCTCTGCCACAGAAGGTAGTTGAGGCCAGTTCATTGGCTATATTTAAGAGGGAGTTAGATGTGGCCCTTGTGGCTAAAGGGATCAGGGGGTATGGAGAGAAGGCAGGTACAGGTTACTGAGCTGGATGATCAGCCATGATCATATTGAATGGCGGTGCAGGCTCGAAGGGCCGAATGGCCTCCTCTTGCACCTATTTTCTATGTTTCTATCACCACACCCTCCCCCAACCCCCCCTCCCGCAACCCCCCCCCTCCCCCAACCCCCCCCTCCCCCACCCCATCCCACCTCATCCCATCTCTCCTGCAGCGTTGAGCAAATCTTTGACTTCAATATCTGTGTACTGCAGAGCAAAAGGCAAAGAAGGAGCTGGAGGTCAAATTCCAGGGTATTTGATCTGCCCTCTGCCACTGAACTCATCACTGACTGGACAATAGACAATAGACAATAGGTGCAGGAGTAGGCCATTCAGCCCTTCGAGCCAGCACCGCCATTCAATACGATCATGGCTGATCACTCTCAATCAGTACCCCGTTCCTGCCTTCTCCCCATACCCCCTCACTCCGCTATCCTTAAGAGCTCTATCCAGCTCTCTCTTGAAAGCATCCAACGAACTGGCCTCCACTGCCTTCTGAGGCAGAGAATTCCACACCTTCACCACTCTCTGACTGAAAAAGTTCTTCCTCATCTCCGTTCTAAATGGCCTACCCCTTATTCTTAAACTGTGGCCCCTTGTTCTGGACTCCCCCAACATTGGGAACATGTTTCCTGCCTCTAATGTGTCCAATCCCCTAATTATCTTATACGTTTCGATAAGATCCCCCCTCATCCTTCTAAATTCCAGTGTATACAAGCCGAATTGCTCCAGCCTTTCAACATACGACATACTGTCTGTCGTATGTTGACTACAGCTAAACTGGATGGAAAAAAAGTAAGTGCTTTGTCTCTCTCCTCCCACTTTAATGTAATCTTAATGGGTTTTTTCTATTGATTTGCATCCATTAAACATGTATTTAAATAAAGAAATTAATATTAAAAAATAATAATTTCCAACTTCAAAATAATTTAAATCTCATCAAACTGTTATTAAATACACAAAGTCAACATGCTGGACATCAGGTTACACCACTCGAGGTTTGGCCGCTGCCTAGGGAATGCTCTGGTGCACGAAATGGATGCACCACAAGGGTTATGAGTTCAATTCAATCTGCATGGGGGGAGGAGGGGGGGGGGGGGGGGGGTCATACAAATTTAGGGATTATGCTGGGGGTGGGGGCATCATGAAGTAGGGATGGGTCAAGTCCAATCTGACCCAACACTTAGAGGCAGTAGTTTTTCCTAAGCAGAACTAGTTAGAAATGATATGCCAAGTAATAAATGGTGAAAAGTTTAAACATGGTTGGATGCACAAGTCTCTTTGACCACAGTACTTCCATGGAACTTCTTTCCTGAAATAGGGATTTTCCACAAGTGCACTTATCTTTCCAAGAAAAAACATATGGGATATATTAACAATGAAATGGTAACACTATTAACACTAGTGCTTTATCTAAAAGATTAAATACATTCCAACATATAATAGTGCATTGAAAAGTCATGATTAAATATGAATTCTTTATAAAAAGCTTATAATGGGCCAAAATTAACTTTGTATTAAATATTGTGTTTCTCAAGACCCCTACTGTTCATTTTAACTTTATCCATAAATCAAAGGAGAAATATGAAATGAGTAAACCTTTTTTTATCTACAAGACCCAATGAACAAAACAATAACTGCATTAACAGACACATTAGCCATCTCCCTCCACGATAAACCTCTATGATTCCGGAAATAGAGCGCACATTCTTTTAGACAATAGACAATAGGTGCGGGAGTAGGCCATTCAGCCCTTCGAGCCAGCACCGCCATTCAATGCGATCATGGCTGATCACTCTCAATCAGTACCCCGTTCCTGTCTTCTCCCCATACCCCCTCACTCCGCTATCCTAAAGAGCTCTATCCAGCTCTCTCTTGAAAGCATCCAACAAACTGGCCTCCACTGCCTTCTGAGGCAGAGAATTCCACACCTTCACCACTCTCTGACTGAAAAAGTTCTTCCTCATCTCCGTTATAAATGGCCTACCCCTTATTCTTAAACTGTGGCCCCTTGTTCTGGACTCCCCCAACATTGGGAACATGTTTCCTGCCTCTACTGTGTCCAATCCCCTAATTATCTTATATGTTTCAATAAGATCCCCCCTCATCCTTCTAAATTCCAGTGTATACAAGCCTAATTGCTCCAGCCTTTCAACATACGACAGTCCCACCATTCCGGGAATTAACCTAGTGAACCTACGCTGCACGCCCTCAATAGCAAGAATATCCTTCCTCAAATTTGGAGACCAAAACTGCACACAGTACTCCAGGTGCGGTCTCACCAGGGCCCGGTACAACTGTAGAAGGACCTCTTTGCTCCTATACTCAACTCCTCTTGTTATGAAGGCCAACATTCCATTGGCTTTCTTCACTGCCTGCTGTACCTGCATGCTTCCTTTCAGTGACTGATGCACTAGGACACCCAGATCTCGTTGAACATCCCCTCTTCCTAACTTGACACCATTCAGATAATAATCTGCCTTTCTATTCTTACTTCCAAAGTGAATAACCTCACACTTATCTACATTAAACTGCATCTGCCATGTATCCGCCCACTCACACAACCTGTCCAAGTCACCCTGCAGCCTTATTGCATCTTCCTCACAATTCACACTACCCCCCAGCTTGGTATCATCTGCAAATTTGCTAATGGTACTTTTAAACCCTTCATCTAAGTCATTAATGTATATCGTAAATAGCTGGGGTCCCAGCACCGAACCTTGCGGTACCCCACTGGTCACTGCCTGCCATTCCGAAAGGGACCCATTTATCCCCACTCTTTGCTTTCTGTCTGTCAACCAATTTTCTATCCATGTCAGTACCCTACCCCCAATACCATGTGTTCTAATTTTGCCCACTAATCTCCTATGTGGGACCTTGTCGAAGGCTTTCTGAAAGTCGAGGTACACCACATCCACTGACTCTCCCCTGTCAATTTTCCTAGTTACATCCTCAAAAAATTCCAGTAGATTTGTCAAGCATGATTTCCCCTTCGTAAATCCATGCTGACTCGGAATGATCCTGTTACCGCTATCCAAATGCTCAGCAATTTTGTCTTTTATAATTGACTCCAGCATCTTCCCCACCACTGATGTCAGACTAACTGGTCTATAATTACCCGTTTTCTCTCTCCCTCCTTTCTTAAAAAGTGGGATAACATTTGCTATCCTCCAATCCACAGAAACTGATCCTGAATCTATAGAACATTGAAAAATGATCTCCAATGCTTCCACTATTTCTAGAGCCACCTCCTTAAGCACCCTAGGATGCAGACCATCAGGCCCTGGGGATTTATCAGCCTTCAGTCCCATCAGTCTACCCAAAACCATTTCCTGCCTAATGTGGATTTCCTTCAGTTCCTCCATCACCCTAGATTCTCCGGCCCCTAGAACATTTGGGAGATTGTGTGTATCTTCCTCAGTGAAGACAGAGCCAAAGTAACGGTTTAACTCGTCTGCCATTTCTTTGTTCCCCATAATAAATTCCCCTGCTTCTGTCTTCAAGGGTCCCACATTTGCCTTGCCTATTTTTTTCCTCTTCACGTACCTAAAAAAACTTTTGCTATCCTCCTTTATATTATTGGCTAGTTTACCCTCGTACCTCATCTTTTCTCCCTGTATTGCCTTTTTAGTTAACTTTTGTTGCTCTTTAAAAGAGTCCCAATCCTCTGTCTTCCCACTCTTCTTTGCTATGTTATACTTCCTCTCCTTAATTTTTATGCTGTCCTTGACTTCCCTTGTCAGCCACAGGTGTCTCTTACTCCCCTTAGAGTCTTTCCGCCTCTTTGGGATAAATTGATCCTGCAACCTCTGCATTATTCCCAGGAACACCTGCCATTGCTGTTCTACCGTCTTCCCTGCTAGGGCCTCCTTCCAGTCAATTTTGGCCAGCTCCTGCCTCATGCCTCTGTAATCCTCTTTGCTATACTGTAATACTGACACTTCCGATTTTCCCTTCTGCCTTTCCATTTGCAGAGTAAAACTTATCATGTTGTGATCACTGCCTCCTAATGGCTCTTTTACCTCTAGTCCCCTTATCAGATCAGGATCATTACACAACACAAAATCCAGAATTGCCTTCTCCCTGGTAGGCTCCAGTACAAGCTGTTCTAAGAATCCATCTCGAAGGCACTCTACAAACTCTCTTTCCTGGGGTCCATTTCCAACCTGATTTTCCCAGTCTACCTCCATGTTGAAATCTCCCATAACCACCGTAGCATTACATTTGTGAATCGCCAATTTTATCTCCTGATTCAACTTGCACCCTATGTCGAGGCTACTGTTTGGGGGCCTATAGATAACTCCCATTAGGGTCTTTTTACCCTTACAGTTCCTCATTTCTATCCATACTGATTCAACATCTCCTGATTCTATGTCACCCCTTGCAAGGGAATGAATATCATTCCTTACCAGCAGAGCAACCCTACTCCCTCTGCCCACCTGTCTGTCTTTTCTATACGTTGTGTACCCCTGAATATTCAGTTCCCAGCCCTGGTCCTCTTGTAGCCATGTCTCAGTGATCCCTACAACATCATACTTGCCCATGACTAACTGAGCCTCAAGCTCATCCACTTTATTTTTTATACTACGCGCATTTAAGCACAACACTTTAACTTCTGTATTTACCTCCCCTCTCACATCGGTCACAAATGGCCCTGCCCTTAATCTCTTTTCCCCTCTAGAACTTGTTCCCATTCTTCCGAGAGTCTTCTGCAATATCTCCTGTATTCCCTTTAACCTCATATTCATATTCACAATTTGTCAACCCCTCCCCCCCCCCCCACTACTTAGTTAATTAATTAATTTAATTTAATTAATTTCAACTTTTAAGAAAAATATAATCGATTTCATTGTTCAATAATGCAAAACTTCCATTGCAAAACTTTCCAAATTGATATTTTACATGAATTTTAAAAAATATATTACTGCATCATACATTTTTTTGTTTTAATCAGATTATCCTATACTTACTCCCAGAATTCGATGACAGGCGAAGTTGCATTTGGTACGATTGTACGATTGCTGTTGGTGGAATTCAGCCTCTGAAACTCTAAACAGTTTTCTTCAAGGGAATGAAAGAGACAATCCATGATTAAAAAAAGTAATTAGTCATGACGGTCGATGCATACATGTCAGATTTGAGACCCGTTAATGTTTACTTCAAGGCACAGCATTCTCACATCTTACCTGTGTTCCAGTAATGTCCACACGTGGCCCAAGGCAGTTCAGTCGTAAAGCAATTGAAAAGGTAGAATATGGACCAAGCCAAAACGATGATGTAAAACACATTTAAATGTGCCTCGATCACCTGAGTAGCATAGCCGATACCTGCCGATGAATAAGCCTTCTGTTAGCTACCGTTGCTTACACTTTCAAATTGTCCTTTCTTAGTCAGTAGGAAGACAGTAGGACCAATGCTTCAAGATTACCTTCAAAGAGGGGGCAAATCTTCCTCCAGCAGGTAATCCCCCCTTCACTGGTGTACTGGCCCAGGGCAGTCTCCAGGAGAAACACAGGTATACCACAGCCGATGAAAAAGATTACATATGGGATGAGGAACGCTCCTGGAAGTAAAGAAAGCAATAACCTTTACTGAGAACTGGACACCACGAGTGAAAGACCAGGTTAGTAGTAGACTCCCCTCGTTTACCCAACCCCAACTATAATCTGAGGAGGGGTCTCCACCTGAAACATCTCCTACTCCTTTTCTCCACAGATGCTGACTGGCCCACTGAGTTACTCCAACTTTTTGTGTCTACCTTCAGCTTAAACCTGCATCTGCAGTTCCTTCCTGCACAACTACAGTTTACCAACTATCACTCGGGACTGCCAGCTTGAAAGTACTAGTGTCGGTCCTCACACTTTTTATCAGTCGCACTGCACACAACACATCTGAAGAGCTCTTTTATATTTTAAAACAAATGCACATTCGTCTCCTTCAACCTGCGCAAATTCCCAAACGATGGGCTTTAATGTGTTCATTGAAAATGCTAGGTAGGATTTAAAAAAAAGAAAAGCTATGTGATTGTACCGCCTCCGTTCTTGTAGCAGAGATAGGGAAACCGCCAGACGTTCCCTAGTCCAATGATCTCCCCAGCCACAGACAGGACAAACTCGACTTTGTTATTCCAGTGGCCTCTTTCTGACACTCTCTGGTCGTTGCTACGAACTAAATTGACGTTGGAAGTTTCGATTTCCATCGTATCTTCTGGCTTCCCATTGATTATTGGGGTAGCTTTCTCCCCTCTCATGACGATCTGAGGCCGACTGAAAGGGAGAGAGAAAAGTTTACTCGACGATTATTGATTGCATTTTAAAATATATATATATTGTATCGCTTCCAAAACGTGCAAATCATAAAGCGCGGCAAATCGATTACCATCGGAGGTTAGGTCAGACAATGATTAGTACTTGATTAGACAAACTGGTTAGTGTCTGATTAGACAAATGGATTAGTTAGTGTCTGATTAGACAAATGGGTTAGTGTCTGATTACACAAATGGGTTAGTGTCTGATTAGACAAATTAGTGTCTGATTAGACAAATTGGTTAGTGTCTGATTAGACAAACTGGTTAGTGTCTGATTAGACAAATGGG